>NC_053168.1:57100839-57400839 GCF_016835505.1 Polypterus senegalus | reverse complement strand
GTCACCACCCAAATAATCAGATTCCGATTCAGACCCAGGATATATATATATATATATATATATATATATATATATATATATATATATATATATATATATATACCAGGCTCTTAGGAGAAGTAGTGTGTTAAAGAAGCAATGAAAAAGAAAAGGAAACATTTTGAAAATAACGTAACATGATTGTCAATGTAATTGTTTTGTCACTGTTGTGAGTGATGTTGTCATATATATATATATATATATATATATATATATACACATATATATATACACATATATATATTTATTTATTTATACACATATATATATATATATATACATATATATATTTATTTATTTACACACATACATACATACATACATATATATACACATATAAACATATATATATATATATATATACATACACACACACATATAAACATATATATACATATACATACATATCTACATATATACACACACAGCTATTTCAGATCAGTGCAATACGCTGCTTGTTAAAACGGATAACTCCCGCTCTTACGTGCAAGTCTGCATGGATATTATGAACTATCGATTTGTTCAAGTTCTATTTAAATTTTAAATAGAAGGAATTTTTATTTAGTCGACAGAAATATCTTTGGTAGGAATGGTAAAACAGACAGGAATATTATTCCTGAATAAATCAACTCAAACCTTAAACAACTTATAATATTTTGCTCTCCATAAAAATATATCCTGTCTAAATTATACAAGTTAGAAATAAAGTAAACATTAAAAGAACAAACATTCAAATTTCTTTACTCTTATGTAATTTTATATTTTATAAAAATAAACTTAGATTTTAAATATCCCAAAAGATTTTGCTCTCCATAAAAATATATCCTGTCAAAATTATACAAATTCAAATATGAACATGCTGCATAACAAAACCTGGAAATATAAATAAAATGTGTTCCTTTCAGCAATAACAAATCAAATCATTCAGTTGTCTTTGCTCATATGTCATTTTAGAGCTGGACGCCTGGCATCTTTTTTGGCAACAGGTTCGTTTCTGTTTGGTGTGAGGTTCTGTGTTGTGGAGATTCTCAGGATGGATTGCAGGTGCTCATCAGTGAGGCGACTCCTGTGTGCTGTTTTGTTAGTCTTTATCACTGAGAAGAGCTTCTCACACAGATATGTGCTACCAAACATGCACAAGGTTCGAGCCGCATGTAGACGGACTTTTTGTTCTTCAAAGTCACCAAAGCGCCGTGCAAACTCAGTGCAGTGCGCCAGTTTATCAGCAAAGTGCGATTTGGGAACACCGTAGTGACGACTTGGTTTAACATTACTTGGCAACAGGGAAAGTGGGGCAAGTGGTTGTGTCTCCCATAAAAGCAGCTCAATTGAAATCACTTTGTGATTGTGCACGGTAAAACGTCCGCTGAAGTGTCAGATTCTTATTTAATTCTTCTGCTTTCTGTATCTTCTGCATTGCATTCAGGTCTTTCAGGTTACCCTGATGTTTTGTTCATAGTGCCGTCTTAGATTAAATTCTGTAATTACAGCCACATTAGCTCCACAAATGAGACACACGGGTTCAGTAAACATATACTCAGCCTCCCATCGGTTTTAAAGGCTCTATTTTCAGAATCAACTTTTCTCTTCAGCATCGTGTGAGCTAGCTTCGCAATAACTTGCAGCATCTTAAGGTAGACTTGATTAACGCGTAACTGTTCGGCAAGGCAGCTGAAGCGCTGCATTATGGGATCTGTAGTTTATTGTGTTACCAGCGCTTCATATACCCGGCTTTAATAACAATAATACAGTATATAAAATGATCTCGGGGCGGATATAATTACACGCCGGGCGGATGTGGCCCGCCCCTTGAGTTTGACACATATGGACTAAATAGAACTTGAAAAGATATATTTTTTCAAATGTGATCGCAAATTCAGATAGAGTTGACGCCAAGACTACAGCCTGCATGCCTCAATAAGTCATCCTCCCTGCCTTACTTTTTACCGTTCATCTAATGAATACACTGAGTATGGCTTTACCAAAACAATCATTGATGGCGAATAAAGTATCCATTATTCGAGTATGTAGATCGGGATATATATATATACATATATATATACCCGCGTATCGCAGCGAGAAGTAGTGTGTTAAAAAGCTAGAAAAGAAAAGGGAACATTTTAAAAATAACGTAACATGACTGTCAATATACAGTATTTGTTTTGTGAGTGTTACTGAGTGTTGCTGTCATCAAGGATTTGATTATCATTATTTCTTTCAATCAGGTTCGTATTTGTAGGATGTGTTGTGTTCAAGTTACATTCCGTGTTTGTCAATCGTTGTAAAGATGACAGGTTTCATTCATCGATTCGTTTCTTACTGCATCAATAAACAGCTCGTCTTCTTCTTTATCTGAGACCTGACACACTGCATGCACGGGTTTTTTTTACACTGTCTTCCTTTAGCGGGACATTGACTTTTTCCAACGTGTGCTTTGTTTCCGCAGTAGTTGGATTTATGAATATGCTTGTATGTATGAGACGCTTCATATTTTTGCTGCCTTTTCAATTGTGTAATTCGGTTTTGTTCAGCTCTTTGGAACTGTTGCTTTTATCTGTGCACTGCGTCCAGTTCACGTGAGCCACTCGGTGTACATGCATCGAAGGTTCCCAGCTGTGCTGGTGCCATCTCGTGCTATGTCCATGGCTGTATTTAATGTTACCTTAGTCCTGGCACTTAAAACTTTCTCTCGCAGTTTCGCTGAGTTTGTGTCAAACACCACCCTGACCATCTCATCTTCCTCTCCATAAGCACAGTCCTTCACCCGTGAATATTTACCCGTGGCAGTTTGCTATTGGATTGCCGCTGACGGACGGCCTTATATGGGCAGGCACTAAATTACAAACGCCAGCGCAGCCTGTCTATGAACTTAATTTAAAGTGTAGGTTTACATCGTGCTTTGTTTCCGAAGTAGCAGAACTCATGAATATGGTTGTATATGTCACTTGCCGCTTCTTATTGTTTCGCTGCCTTCTCAATTATATAATGCATGTTTTCTTCAGCGCTTTTGAGGTCTTCCTGGTTTTCTATGTACTGCGTGATTACGTGGGAGGCGTGATGATGTCACACGAAACTCCGCCCCCACGGCGTTGAAGCTCATCTCCATTACAGTAAATGGAGAAAACTGCTTCCAGTTATGACCATTACGTAGAATTTCGATATAAAACCTGCCCAACTTTTGTAAGGAAGCTG
This sequence comes from Polypterus senegalus, assembly GCF_016835505.1. NCBI lineage: Eukaryota > Metazoa > Chordata > Cladistia > Polypteriformes > Polypteridae > Polypterus > Polypterus senegalus. The sequence goes on along the minus strand of NC_053168.1, from coordinate 57,397,608 downwards.
TAAGGAATGAACCTGCCAAATTTCAGCCTTCCACCCACACGGGAAGTTGGAGAATTAGTGATGAGTCAGTGAGTGAGTGAGTGAGTGAGTGAGTGAGGGCTTTGCCTTTTATTAGTATATATATATATATACTAATAAAAGGCAAAGCCCTCACTCACTCACTCACTCACTCACTCACTCACTCACTGACTGACTCACTCACTGACTCACTCATCACTAATTCTCCAACTTCCCGTGTAGGTAGAAGGCTGAAATTTGGCAGGCTTATTCCTTACAGCTTACTTACAAAAGTTGGGCAGGTTTCATTTCGAAATTCTACGTGTAAGGGTCATAACTGGAAGCTATTTTTATCCATATAATGTAATGGAGTTGAGTTGGAGATGGCCGTGGGGGCGGAGTTTCGTGTGACATCATCACGCCTCCTACGTAAGTACGTAGAGAACAAGGGGGGATGCTCTGAGTATGTACGCGCGCTACCCGATTCATTTTACCTTCGCATCTCCTTGGTTTGGGAACGTATGAAAAAATATTCGGTTAACGCAGAATCATGTTACGTTATTTTTAAAATTTTCCCTTTCTTAGTACAAGCACAGCTGAGAAGCTTCATGCATGTACTCCATAACACATTAAAAAATAACGCATTTAATCACACTTTCAATTCCAAGCAAATGGGAACTTTTGTCAATGCATGATTTCCTGGTACATCCATTACACTGATGCACACATCACAGCTACAAAAATGTTAGAGTCGGAATAAAGCGCGTTCTTACGACTGATCATTTCGACTACCCGAAAGCCTTGATAAAAGCATGGTTTTGTGCACACTGAAAAGCAAGCAAAATTAGATGCATTACAGAAAGCTGACTTTGTGGCTCTTACTGGGGATTATTGGACTTCCGTGACCGTTAGTAATTCTAATTACATCTAATTACAAAATGTTCAATGATCACACTGTTTTAGCCTAATGTACAAAATAATTTTGGCTAATGTTACTCAGAGTTTAAAGAGTAAGCTGGTCAAATTACCTTTTATGTTTCTGACTTATTTTTTTAAGAAGAAAAACTGCACTTTCTGTTGAAATTTTGGTTATTATTATTTAAAGACAATACTATTCTGAAAATGTACTTAAAGTACTTAAACTACCACTTTATTTTTAAGTCTGCCCAATTTTAACCCGAGGCCCCCGACATAACCAGGACGGATGCCCCCTCGCGGTCTGGAGGAGGCACAAGCCCTCCTCTGGTCCTCCTAAGGCCCCGGCCGGGACCACAATATATATATATATATATATATATATATATATATAAAGAAAGAACCAGCCTCAACACACACACAACAAGGTTTGGGGCAGCCCTGGCTGCAAAAGGGTATGAAAATTGGCACTGATTGCATGAGTTGCAGATCAAGATTGAACTAAACTGTTATGCCAAAGATGTCCGCTTTAACACTAGAATTTCCAGAGCCTACGAAAAAACTCGTAAATCCGTCCCACCTTAAATCGCTTCTTAAAATCGTTCACAGCTCTCCACCAGCGTCATGTTCATTGATTGATTAAATGTGCTGATAAACTGAAGCTGCAAGCAGCCGGCTATTCCATCCCCCCACCGACTTAGAACGTGCACAACTTTCTCTCAGCTGATGCCTTGATTGATTTTCTGGGAGTGAAGTGGAGTTTTAGAGTGGAAATAATAGATTATTGTTTGGAACACACGCATTTCATGTCTGTTCCGTTTCTACAGTAATCTGTGTAGACACATTGTTAAAACTGAAACTTTTTTTATATTCTAGTAGTAGATGACAAAATGTGTTAAAGGACTTTGCAGGAAATGATGTCATTAGTTTTGGAACTGGAAGTGACGTCTTTTTTGGGGACAGAACCGGAACTGGCGTCGTCAAGGTTGAATCAGGCAGAATTTCCTGTATTTGGTCTGCAGAAATAACAGAGGAAGGTTTAATGCACCCCATCACCCCCTGGCTTGGTGTGGAATTACCTTCATTTGGTCCATTCAGCTTCCTTCTAAGTGTGACTATCTCTCTCTCTCTCTCTCTCTATATATATATATATATATATATATATATATATATATATAATGTATGGTCTGTTCTAAATTTCATTTAAATTCCCCAGACTGAGGCATTGACCACCCACTCCCGCTTGCAATACTGAAAATCAGTCGCAAGCAAAATAATCTCCATTGGACATTCCAGTCCAGATGAGCTATGCCACCCAAAATAGAGTGGCACATAGCCCAAGTTCTGCTAGTGGCTCCTCGCTTATTGACCAGTTCGCTTAACAACCTAGTCATAGGAATGGAACTCGGTCGTAAAGTGAGGAGTGTCTGTATTTAAGGGTCACTGCTTACAAATATGATTTTTTATGTTTTATTTTCTATTACAATCAAGAATATTTAGACTTGAAACATTTAAACGGAAACAAATATTTCAAATATTTGATGCAACTATTTTTGTTTATCTGCGGTGGGTTGGCACCCTGCCCAGGATTGGTTCCTGCCTTGTGCCCTGTGTTGGCTGGGATTGGCTCCAGAAGACCCCCGTGACCCTGTATTTGGATTCAGCGGGTTAGTAAATGGATGGATGGATTTTTGTTTATTGTGTGCTCCTACCTCATGAAGTAAATCACTACATTTCTTATGAACACCCTGAATTAAGGCACATTACATTCATTCTTCTTGTTTTAATTTATTTTGCACCTTATTTAAATGATTTTTAACAAAAGTTTGAGTTGTTTTTAAAACATTCCTGTTTTATCTTATAGTGTATTTTTAACTTTTGTGTGGTATACATATAGCACATTGTCCTAATGTATGGTATTGAGATATGAAAAATCTGCCAGTGCTGATAGACAGTCACAAACTGGAGACCATCAGGTTATAAAGACACTCTTCCATCTCATTCAAAATACTGCATAGTGAGGACTCGCCCTACTCTGAAGACAAGATAGCTTCTTACGCTGCAGCAGCGTGCTTATGTGTGTTCAACGACAGGCTGGTTTCACTCTCCTACACGCGCCTGTTTTTTTGCAGATTCACAATAAACTTTAGTTCTCTAACAACAGTTTGGGATAATACCTGATGGAACACAAGGAACTTCACAAATGAAAGGAGACCATTCAGTCCTACAAGTTTATCTGACTAGGCAGTAACTAAGCTGTTTTAATATCTCATCCAAACTACTCAAAACAACTGCTAAATGAACAATCTATTGTGATAACTTCTATAACACTTCTAGAGCACTTTATTGTTTGCTCAAGTTGATGAATCCTAACCCATCTAACATACAACAAAGGGGAAAGATATCCTGTTTTAAATACATTTGAAAAAATGAAAAGCAAATGACCAGGATCAATTCAAAAGGACTTTAGAATCTGGCAGTCATTTATGAATGTTGTCATCAATTAATTTCACATCTTGTTATCTGTATTTGAATTAGCATCGAGGAGGCAGGGTAGAAAGCAGCAGTAACTGATATCGGCATTTGTAAGCAAATCACCGCGTCGTTGTAACAGCGATTCCTTAGTTTAAAGCAGGGGTGTTGAACTCCAGGCCTGGAGGGCCGCAGTGGCAACAGGTTTTCATTCTAACCCTTTTCGTAATAAATGATCAGTTTTCACTACTAATTAACTTCTTTTCTTTAGCCCTGTTTTTAAAGATTCAGACCCCTGAATTGATTCTTTTCTTCATTAAATGACAGCCAAACAGAAATGAGATATGAAACGAGCCAACAGATGACCAATTAAACTGGGGATTCAAACTCCAACCAGTTTCTTAATGAGATGCTGTTTCTTGCTATTAATTAAACCCGTCATTTAATTCCACAGCTTGTTGCTGTTTTCATTTTGCCACAGCAGACATTTCCAAAACTGTTGATTTTCTGTTTTACTGACACTTTCACCTTTCTTTATTTTCAGCTATTGTGTGATGGGCACGGGTTAGCTGGTCGTGTGGTGGCTTGTTTTGTGTCTCATTATTGTTTGGCTGCTAATTAAGGAAAAAGAAACAACTAAGGGGTCTGAGTCACGTCAATTAAAACAAAGGCAAAAGAAGTTAATTAGCAGCAAAAACTGATCACTAACTAAGGAGATGGTTAGAATGAAAACCTGCACCCACTGCGGCCCTCCAGGACCGGAGTTTGACACCCCTGGTTTAAAGGAAAAGAAAAAAAGGCCGTGGCTGACTTCAAAGCAGTAAAAGGGGAAGGCTCAGCAGTGTGCAGGTAAGCGGCCAGCGTTAAGACTCCGATCAGGCACAAGGAGCTGTAGAAGCAAATAATGTAGTAAAGTTTTATTTATTTGTTTATTTTAGATTAAACTGTCCTTAGCAGTCCAGAGGTAGAACAATTAAGTGGGCAACAGCATAAGGGTTCATTAATAGGGGGAATACAAACAGTGTGAAGAAGAGACAGAGAAAAGTAAAGTTAACCTCATAGAAAGACAAATAGCAGGCAGCTGAGAGGGAGAACAGGACAGGAGCTTAAGGAGAAAAGGTGTAAAATATCTGTAGCAGGTCTTAGTGTTACCATTTAAGTTAAGGAGCAGCCGAAAGAAGAAGAAATTGAACTTTAAGAAAAAAAAAGTTAAGGCAGTTTACTAATCCCAAATCAAATTTTAATAATGAGGCCAATGCAATGCAAGTCCTGTTGGATGTTGGACTTTTTAGATGATGGTTTGGAAGAGCCAGTTGTCTATGAGGGCTACATCTACAAGAGATGCCAGCACCTTGAGCTCAGGGTCGCTGAACTGGAGGAGGAGTTGGCTGACCTGCGTTGTAATAGAGAATTGGCAGTCTTGGCCCAGGTGTCCTTTAGAGAGATAGTGTGCATCCCCAAGGTGGCGCGGGAGAAGATTCCAGACCAGACAGGTGCTCCAGGGAGAGAGGGAGTCTCGCACGGTGTGTTGCCTTCCGGGAGCACAGGTAGGGGACCTCCCTGGATGGGTAGGTAGGCTCTTGCCAAAGTTGGGGTGGATCCAGTTGTCATTATCCATGTTGGAACAAATGACATACATAAGGGTAGTCTGTCAGTTCTGTGATCCAAATTCAAAGAGTTAGGTACCAAGCCGAGGAGCAGAACTGACAAGGTAGTCTTCTCCGAAGTTCTGCCTGTGCCACGCGCCAGTCCAGGTAAGATTGAGGAGATTAGAAGGCTTAACGCGTGGCTCAAATCTTGGTGCAGGGTAGAAGGGTATAGGTTTATGGGGCATTGGGACTCCTTTTGGAACAGATGGGACCTGTTCCGCCTGGCGGGTTACATCTGAACTGGAGGGGCACCAATGTATTGGGGAGGTGTATGTGTAGGCTAGTCGAGGATTGTTTAAACTAGGGAATGGGGGGCAGGAAGTGTAGGACAGGCCAGATTTAGATCTATACATGGAAGAACAAACAATGGTGTAGAAATAAAAATGCATAGTAATGTAAATTTTAAGCAAACACGTAAATAGAAGGATTAACACATTAAAATAGCTTGCCTTAATGCTAGAAGTATCAAAAATAAGGTAAGTGAGTTGGAGTTGTATGTAGCAGAGCATAATTATGATATTATAGCAATAACGGAAACCTGGCTAAATAACAAAGATGGGGATGAGTGTAACATAGAGGGATACACATTTTTAGGAAGGATAGACAGAACAGAAAAGGAGGTGGGGTTGCTGTTTATGCCAAACAGGAATTAAATGTAAGTCATCTTCAGTTGGATGATGAGCCCCATCTTAGTGAGGACATGTGGCTTGCCTGGAAAATATTAGGGAAAAGGTCTCATTTTAGGAGTGTGTTATAGACCACCCAATTCAGACAGTAATTTCAACACACATCTTTTAGTAATATCAAAAGGCAAGTTTACAGGGGATATTATAGTCATGGGGACTTTAATTATCCAAATATTAACTGGGATAACCTTACAGATGGAGGAGCACAAGAGCAGGAGTTTTAGAAGTAATCAGCGACTGTTTTTAACACAGCATGTTAAAGCACCAACAAGGGGTGAAGCCTATCTGGATTTAGTATTCTGTAATAATCAGGATAGAATTGAGGGTGTAGAGGTGATTGAACCACTAGGGTCAAGTGACCATAATGTAATACAATTCTCAGTATTTTGTAAGAGTACAGATGCAAAGACTAAAATTGTTAAGTTGAACTTTAGTAGGGCTAATTTTGAGCAGATGCGACAAAGTCTAAGTAGGATAGACTGGGATAAGCTTTTAAATGTGGAGACAGTCGAGGAGCAGTGGAACAGGTTTAAAATGTTTTACATGTAATGCAGGACAGATACATACCTAAATTTGGAAGTAATAGGAAACTAAAAAACTCCACGATGGATTAATAAAGATTTAAAAAAGAAGTTGCAAAGGAAAAACTGCTGTATAAGGCATATAAGACTAATGACTGCAAAGAGAACCGTAGCGCGTATGAGAAATGAGGGCAACCATTAAGAAGGATATCAGAGAGGCTAAAAGACAGTTGGAGAGGAATATAGCAGATAAGGCGAAAGAAGACCCCAAGAGATTCTTTCAGTATTTTAGTAGTAAAAGAACAGTTAAGGAGGAGGTCAAGTTCATCAGGAATAGTAAAGGGAATTAAAAGATACAGACAATGAAATAGCAGATGCCCTAAACTTACATTTTTCTGAGGTGTTTACAAGTGAGCAAGTGGATAACCTGCCAGAGGTAAACACAACTACTAAGGAGGTACTGAGGGATTTGGAAATTGTAGAGGGAGAAGTGCTGCTCAGATTAAATAAGATGAAATCAAACAAATCACCAGGCCCAGATAATATTTATCCTCGTGTTCTTAAGGAGGCTAGTGAGTACATATATAAACCCTTGACACATATTTTTAGGAAGTCACTGTGCACTGGAGAGATTCCAAAGGACTGGAAAATGGCAAATATCATCCCATTATATAAAAAGGGTGACAGGGCAGATCCAAGCAACTATAGGCCAGTAAGCTTAACAAGCATCACAGGAAAATTAATGGAAGGAATTATTAAGGATAAGATTGAGCAACACATGACAAGGACAGGAGTTATTCTGAACAGTCAGCATGGGTTCAGAAGAGGGAGGTCGTGTTTTACTAACATGTTGGAATTCTATGAGGAGGCAACAAAAGGATACGATCAAAGTGGAGCTTATGATATTATTTATCTGGACTTTCAGAAAGCATTTGATAAGGTGCCACATGAGAGGTTGGGCATCAAGTTAAAAGAAGTGGGAGTTCAGGGTGATGTTTTTAGATGGGTGCAGAATTGGCTCAGACACAGGAAGCAGAGGGTGATGGTGCGAGGAACCTCATCAGAACTGGCGATGTTAAGAGTGGTGTTCCACAGGGGTCAGTGCTAGGGCGCTGCTATTTTTAATATATATAAATGATTTAGATAGGAATATAAGTAACAAGCTGGTTAAGTTTGCAGATGATACCAAGATAGGTGGATTAGCAGATAATTTGGAATCCGTTATATCATTACAGAAGGACTTGGATAGCATACAGGCTTGGGCAGATATAAATGTAAAGTATTACACATAGGAAGTAAAAATATTAGGTTTGAATACACAATGGGCGGTCGAAAATCAGAGTACACCTTATGAGAAGGATTTAGGAGTCATAGTGGACTCTAAGCTATCAACTTCCAAACAGTGTTCAGAAGCCATTAAGAAGGCTAACAGAATGTTAGGTTATATAGCACGATCTGTGGAGTACAAGTCCAAGGAGGTTATGCTCAACCTTTATAATGCACTGGTGAGGCCTCATCTTGAGTACTGTGTGCAGTTTTGGTCTCCAGGCTACAAAAAGGACATAGCAGCACTAGAAAAGGTCCAGAGAAGAGCGACTAGGCTGATTCCAGGTCTACAGGGGTTGAATTATGAGGGAAAGATTAAAAGAGCTGAGCCTTTACAGTTTAAGCAAAAGAAGATTAAGAGGTGACATGATTGAATTGTTTAAAATTATGAAGGGAATTAGTACAGTGGATCGAGACTTGTATTTTAAAATGAGCTCATCAATAACACGGGAACACAGTTGGAAACTTGTTAAAGGTAAATTTCACACAAACATTAGGAAGTTTTTCTTTACATAAAGAACGATAGACACTTGGAATAAGCTACCAAGTAGTGTGGTAGACAGTAAGACGTTAGGGACTTTCAAAACTCGACTTGATGTTTTCTTGGAGGAAACAAGTGGATAGGACTGGCGAGCTTTGTTGGGCTGAATGGCCTGTTCTCGTCCATAATGTTCTAAAGTTCTAATGAAACATTGCATACCTTACAGACATTTCAGTATTTTTGAGAATATTTTAATATTCATTTTTTTTCTTTTTCTGCTTTCTAGATGAATCACTGACATGGAATGTAGCCTTCACTGTAAGCAAAGCGAAATCTAAACAGTATGCCAAATTAATTTCCATCGACTGGTTTTGTGGCCCGTCTGATTCCAATTACAACTCTGAAAAGCCATAATGTCCAGATTTTAAGTTGTTTCAACAGTAATATGCATGCAAAACTTCATGAACTTCGTCTCAGCAGTTTTGGAGTGATGCATTTTTGCTCCCTTCCCCATTACAACCACCCTTCATAAAGAAATTACTGCAATGCTGTGTAGCATGGATTTTAAACTGAGTCACCTTTATTATACGTACAAAGATTCACTCAGCAATATTTGCAAGATTGGCAAACAAAAAGAGAAACAAAGGGATGAGATGCGATCAGAAGTTTGAAATAAAGTCCTTAGTGTGCAATAAATAACATCAAATAAAGCAGACAATTTCAAAAGACAGAATGTATTATGATTTTATTTATGTAGATAATAATGATTTTCTTCAAATCAATAAAATAAAAGGTGCCCTGCTACGGACTAGTGCATGTCCACAGTTGTGACATGTCTTGTTCTTCATGACGCATGTATAGACAACAGGCCCCCACAACCCTAAAGTAGATTAAACAGGGTTGAGAATGCTATGTAATAAATAAATAAACAACATGATTGTTCTGAGTTGTGGCTTTGCTGAAAGTAACAAAAATCCGATAGCCAGGCCTGTGCTGCGATTTAAACCCTACAACGGCTGACATAATTTATACCATATGGGCTACAAGGTTACTGCATTCAACTAATTTTCAAAGTTGTGCAAGAAAGTGGGTGTGTCACTGAGTTAAGGCTTATCCAATTTTGACGTTGTCATCAAAAGAAGACAGTTCTGTAATTACAGTAGTGATGAAATAAATGTGACTTTAATAGCAAGGACTAAGCCACACAGGAAAGGAAGAGGATGGGATAAAGTACAATGGGATACTCAGCCGTCTAAACCAGCATTTTTTGGTCTGTAATGGACACCACTTGAAGCAAACAGCACTCCAGTATTGTTTTCAAAGCTGAAATTTGTAGCACATTCCTTACTTTTCACTTTTGTTCCAGCGATGCACAGCCAAGAATAACCTATCCGCTACTGCTTTCTTAGCAGATAAGTTCAAGGCTTAAAAACACAAAAAGGCGTACTAAACAGCAACTTTCTATTCCCAGGACTGTCTGTTTCATTTTTGTACTGAGTTAAAAATAAAATGCACATGTTCTTGCTTGAAAATTTGATTTTTATCGTTAACACAACACAATTTTTTGTTTGCAATGGGTAAATAGATGGAGTCTGTGTTCTTTTGTAAGAATTTGGTATATCGACAGCATTGCAGCCTATGGCCAAAATGTGTCATTATTATAAATATGCTATGTGTTTTCCGTTCATTTTTATGTATCCTCTACAACACCGTCTATTAACTTTTAATGTATTCTAATATTCTGGTTAATCCTTTTAAAAAGCAGAGTTCAAAGTGAAAATAAACTAGAAGCTGATCACTGATAATCTACTGTATAACAAGATACAGTATGTCCTTAAATTCACCCATACATTTTAGATGATCACTGGGAACATTAGGTTCAAGTCAAGAATGGAGTATGAATGGGACGACAGTCTGTTACAGAATACACGCTCACACATTTCTGGACTCACTGATGCCTGCATTACTGTAAGATAAACTGTACACCTGTGAGATGAGGGTGGAACAACAACAACATTTATTTATATGGCACATTTTTATACAAATGATGTAGCTCAAAGTGCTTTACATAATGAAGAAAGTGAAAAAAGACAAAATAAATAAGAAAATAAAATTAGGGAACACTAATTAACATAGAGTAAAAGTAATGTCCGAAGGCCAGGGAGGACAGAAACAAAACAAAAAAAATCCAGATGGCTGAAGAAAATAAAAAACAAATCTGCTGGGGTTCCAGGCCACGAGACCACCCAGCCCCCAGCATTCTACCTAACATAAATGGCCTCAGTCAGTCCTCATGGTATTCATGGTTCTCATGGAAGAACTTGATGATGATGGTCATGTGGACTTGTGGTCTTTAATCCATCAATGTAAGGACATCACAACGCTTTGATCATGTGGTGGTGGCTCAGATTGCCACCACAGAAAACCGGAAAAAGAACAGAAGTACAGATTATGGAGCCACCAGGAATGATATTGATAATTAAATGCATATACAGCGTATCAGGATTAAACTAAAATGAAGCTAACAGAAAGCCATGTTAAAATAATGAGTTTAGGCAGTTTTTTAAAGTGCTCCACTGTATTAGCCTGGCGAATTTCTATTGGCAAGCTGTTCCAGATTTTAGGTGCATAACAGCAGAAGGCTGCCTCACCATTTCTTTTAAGTTTAGCTCTCGAAATAATAAGCAGACACTTATTTGAAGATCTGGACATAAATACTCCCAAAGGCTGTTAAGCTATTATGTCAACCACTTTAGCATGGAGCCTTACTTAGTAATTTATAAATCATGAAATCAATAGTGATAAGAGTCTCTCAAGTTAGGGCATTTTCTCCTTATGAATTACAGATTAAAGTGATAAACACTCTCACCTGCCCCAAAGGTTAACAAGACCCCCACTTGCGGTTCACTTCTAGCCATGCCTGTCCTGCACAGTTTGTCTCTGATCAAACCTCCCACTTTCATGTTCTTGGAAACCGCAGTTTTGTAGCAGTTACCTGAAGCCATTTTGATGTGTTAACTGCTGTTTCTAAACAGACTCCTAACTGTCATTCAATCACCGAGACTTTCATGTCTTATGTCTTGCTGCATTATCTAGGCTTTTGCTGCATTATTTGAAAATACTGATGATTTTTTCATCTTAATTCAGAAATGTTCTCTTTGTATTTCTCTGTTTTTGCAGATGATCTTTTTTCCATTATAACCATGTGTCCATGTCAAGCAGCTGTCAGTCTCACTCATTTAAATCATCCTTTACAAATACATTTACTGGCTGTCACCATCTTAACCACTGCTAGGCCCTTTGTGCTCACCAGCAGCCCCGTTTTCAAAAAGAAGAAGAGTAGGTGAATGTTTAGTGAGTATCAACAGAACTATCCTATCTTGCCTTTGCCAACTTCTCTTACCACACACTTTGTTCTCTCCACTGGTCCATAACACCATTTACAGTACATGCTATAGTACCTGTTTTTAGCTCTTGATGCAGTTACAGTGGGATGCAAAAGTTTGGGCAACCTTGTTAATAGTCATTATTTTCCTGTATAAATCGTTGGTTGTTATGATAAAAAATGTCAGTTAAATATATCATATAGGAGACACACACAGTGATATCTGAGAAGTGAAATGAAGTTTATTGGATTTACAGAAAGTGTGCAATAATTGTTCAAACAAAATCAGGCAGGTGCATAAATTTGGGCACCACAAAAAAGAAATGAAATCAATATTTAGTAGATCCGCCTTTTGCTGAAATTACAGCCTCTAAACGCTTCCTGTAGGTTCCAATGAGAGTCTGGATTGTGGTTGAAGGTATTTTGGACCATTCCTCTTTACAAAACATCTCTAGTTCATTCAGGTTTGATGGCTTCCGAGCATGGACAGCTCTCTTTAACTCACACCACAGATTTTCAATTATATTCAGGTCTGGGGACTGAGATGGCCGTTCCAGAACGTTGTACTTGTTCCTCTGCATGAATGCCTTAGTGGATTTTGAGCAGTGTTTCGGGTCGTTGTCCAGCCCCGGCGCAGCTTCAGCTTTGTCACTGATTCCTGGACATTGGTCTCCAGAATCTGCTGATACTGAGTGGAATCCATGTGTCCCTCAACTTTGACAAGATTCCCAGTCCCTGCACTGGCCACACAGCCCCACACCATGATGGAACCACCACCATATTTTACTGTAGGTAGCAGGTGTTTTTCTTGGAATGCTGTGTTCTTTTTCCTCCATGCATAACGCCTTGTTATGCCCAAATGACTCAATTTTAGTTTCATCAGTCCACAGCACCTTATTCCAAAATGAAGCTGGCTTGTCCAAATGTGCTTGAGCATACCTCAAGCAGCTCTGTTTGTGCTGTGAGCGGAGAAAAGGCTTCCTCTGCATCACTCTCGCATACAGCATCTCCTTGTGTAAAGTGCACCGAATGGTTGAACGATGCACAGTGACTCCATCTGCTGCAAGATGATGTTGTAGGTCTTTGGTGTTGGTCTGTGGGTGGACTCTGACTGTTCTCACCATTCGTCACTTCTGTCTATCCGAAATCTTTCTTGGTCTGCCACTTCGAGCCTTAACTTGAACTGACCCTGTGGTCTTCCATTTCCTCAATATGTTCCTAACTGTGGAAACAGACAACTTAAATCTCTGGGGCAGCTTTCTGTATCCCTCCCCTAAACCAAGATGGTGAACAATCTTTGTCTCTAGGTCATTTGAGAGTTGTTTTGTGACCCCCATGTTGCTACTCTTCAGAGAAAATTAAAGGAGGAGGGAAACGTACAATTGACCCCCTTAAATACTCTTTCTCATTATAGGATTCACCTGTGTATGTAGGTCAGGGGTCACTGAGCTTACCAAGCCAATTTGAGTTCCAATAATTAGTTCTAAAAGTTTTGGAATCAATAAAATGACAACGGTGCCCAAATTTATGCACCTGCCTGATTTTGTTTGAACAATTATTGCACACTTTCGGTAAATCCAATAAACTTCATTTAACTTCACAAATATCAATGTGTGTGTCTCCTATATGATACATTTAACTGACATTTTCTATCGTAACAACCAACGATTTATACAGGAAAATAATTACTATTAACAAGGTTGCCCAAACTTTTGCATCCCACAGTATACAACAATCTTGTAGGTACTTAATAATGAGGTTTCCTGATTCTGCCCCTGAGCTCTTGCTTTTGGTTCTTTCATTCGGTTTTAAAGTCACTTAAATTCTTTTTCTAATCTTTATTTTTAGTGTGCGTGTTCAGTTTGTATCAGTATGGCTTTTCAGAGAGGCATCTCTTGCATCCGAAAGGCAAGCATGTGGGGGTGAGTGTGAGTGTGTTCTGTGCAATAAAATAAATGGAGTTAATTCTTGCCTTGCACCCAGTTCTGCAGGGATAGGCATTGTCTTCTCATAGTCTACTTGGATAAGCAAATTAAAAAATACAATGCTATCACATACAGTTTTTATATTGTGTCCCTACTGTGGATATGTACAGCAAGTCTGATTGCTAAATTAAAACATTTCTGGCTTCTTTTTTCTCATTTCTGCTATATGGTTCCTGTTATGACTAAAAGTAAAATCACAACCCCGAATTCACCCTTTAATCTTACCTTTTGGTGCTCATGCTGCTTTTATTATCTTATTGGTAATGCATACATTACAGAACAGTAACACATTCAGATCAGACATCCCGGCCTACCCATTGAGGTTGCAAAGAAAGAAATAGATTTAATATGAAGTAATTGCTCAAAGATATCAAAATATCTGAAATCTTTCAGTTTTTAAAACTTCACCCAGTCCTCTATCTTGAAAGAGACTCACTGGCAGTGTCAGCAGGGATTTAACAGAGATTAGTTCTCACTCCATTTCTATTCTGAGAGGAGGCTTAGGGTTAGGGCCATAGTAATCAAGGGGTCCCATTAGTGCTACTGAAACATAAAATTTATCAGCTATAGAGAGTGCTATCAGTTTAGATATACAGTGTAACCACAAGGAGGCGCCAGAGAGCCCCAAACTACAAATACAGTAAAGAAAATACTTTACTAGGATAAAAAAAAGGATATTTATTCACACCAGGCACCTTTCCAATGATTACCACTAAAGATGTAAGTCACAAAATACATTAAATGAACAATAAAGCACAATTCTTCTCTCCTCCAGTTGGGTTGCCTGCTCCCTTTTCGGACCTGGGCGGATTTTCTGGTGCCAGGTCATATCCTCTGGGAAACACTTCTGGGCTATAAGAAAAGTAGAGAATTCCTCCCTTGACAGCACAGCATCCTCTCTCAATAAGTAGGGACTCCAACAAGGCTGCACTTCTGCACTCCAATTCCTAAGCATCCCTGTGGGTGTCCTGACTAGGCTCCCATATGAGGGTGCACATGGGGAGTGGAACCACACCCTTGTCCCAGTTTGTGTTAGTCCATCCATTATTTTATACTGACTGGGCACAAATTGATCTTTTTGTCCAGTCGGCCCATTCGTCCATCATTCCTCTTGGGTCTCCCATCCATAACACAAGCTTGTCCCTGACCGGGATACCCATTCTTATAACACAACAGATTGTATAGACAAATTGGCATCATACAGAGATATGGAATCTGCAAACAAAAGCCCTGCCATCTTAACATCTGACCAGCATCATGCAGAACAGCCACTTTTCATGAAACTTGTTCGTTTATTGTAGGCACAGGGTGTGTAACACTAAAATGGCTATTTTATCATGTGGTTTGTTGTAATTGTGAGCCAAGAACAAATATGCTGTGCTTTTTACATATTAGCACTGCATCACTAGTTGGTTAAGAGCACAGAAGTCAGAAGAAGGTCATTTCAGTGGTCACCTGCAGTGAGTACTGTCAGTATCACAGTATCAGTAATATCTGTCATTTCCTGCTACCCACTATCATTCTCTTCACCAATGCAAGCATTATCAGCTATGTTGGGCTGCTATTTATACATTTTTTATGAAAGTTCCTCTTTCTTGCATCTTCTCAAAGCTTGTCAAAGTGTGCCAGACGGACTGTGAAGAGCTGTCCACAGGATGCTGCAACACTTTTGTGTAAACCCAGTGATATATAACACTTTGTGACACATAGCATGTTTTCAAATTAATTTTGATGGACTCCTCATGATTTTGATTTTTCTGCTTTCAGGAGGTGCAAAGTGTTAAATAGGAAATCCGAGACCTCCTTGGACCTCCATTTGTAATCACCTTGTCTAGAGTACAACTGGATGAGAGTGTGGACCAGCCGGCTTAGACACTGCTATATCAGTAAATATGCAATCAGATTCTAATAAACTCTCCTCAGCATCTCAGCAAATACTAAGCAATACATTTTTTTTTTTGTGCAAAAGCCAAATCCTGAACATGTTAACATGATTTGGTACTATACCATTTGCCCAGTCCTTTACTTAAAAAATCAGAAATGGTCACCCTCAGACTTTCTCGTATACTCAGATATCAGGATGAATATTTGAGGAGTAAATCACCACGAGAAGAATGATGATATTTTTATATTATGTACATTAAAGTACCATCAACAACAAATCAAATCAAATTAATAACGTATTGAGCAATTATTATAAAAGCAAAGTGAAATAAATCAGACTCTGCAGCTGCATGAATAAAAGGTAAAGTACCACTTCCGGCTAGCGGAAATAACCCAAAAGTTGATGGAAATCTATGTTTTATACATAATACTTGTATGCAAGATTTGGTTGACCTAAGTCAAAGCATACTCAAGTTATCGTGTTTACATACACACACACACACAGACATAATTCCAAAAATGGTATTTTTGGACACAGGGGGGCCTAAAACGTTGAGATTGATCAAAATCTCGCAATTGAATTTTTGGAGGATTCAAATACTTTCCCTATACTTCATATATGAGAAAGTCAGGAAGGTCTAAAACATCAAGATTCTTTAAAATCTCAACATCAAATTTTTGAACAAATAGAATACTTTCCCTTCGTATACGAGAAAGTGCAAATGAAAAATTTCTATAGTCTAGATTATTACGCAATAAACTAACATTCTCAGATAGTGATGGTTCAAGATTATTAATTTAAAATATCTGCCACTACTATCTTTGTGGTTTAATTCTTCCAGATTAAATTTAAGATAACCTGCTATTTCAGCAGTGAACAACGTCGGTGCTGGAGGGCCATAATAGCTGCAGGGTTTTGTTCCAACCCTGTTGCTTAAATAGAAAACAATCCTTGCCAAGATCGTATTTAATTGTTGATATATTGTGTGTGCAAGAGACTAAATGGAAGGGGAGTAAGGCCCGGTGGATCGGAGGTGGATTCAAAATGTTCTATCATGGTGTGGATGGGAGGAGAAATGGGGTAGGGGTTATTCTGAAGGAGCAGTATGTCAAGAGTGTTCTGGAGGTGAAAAGAGTGTCAGACAGAGTAATGATTATGAAGCTGGAAATTGGAGGTGAGATGATGAATGTTGTTAGTGCATATGCTCCGCAAGTTGGGTGTGCAATGGGTGAGAAAGAAGATTTTTGGAGTGAGTTGGTTGAAGTGATGAACAGTGTACCCAAGGGACAGAAAGTGATGATTGGAGCAGATTTTAATGGGTGAAGGGAACAGAGGAGACGAGGAGGTGATAGGTACTGTAGGTATGGTGTCAAGGAGAGGAATGAAGAAGGTCAGAGAATAATGGATTTTACCAAAAGGATGGACATGGCTGTGGTGAATACATATTTTAAGAAGAGGGAGGAACATAGGATGATGTACAAGAGTGGAGGAAGATGCACACAGGTAGATTACATCCTATGAAGAAGAGTCAATCTGAAGGAGATTGAAGACTGCAAAGTGGAGGAAGGGGAAAGTGTAGTTAAGCAGAATAGGATGGTGGTCTGTAGGATGACGTTGGAGGTTAAGAAGAGGAAGAGAGCGAGAGCAGAGACAAGGATCAAATGGTGAAATTTGAAAAAGGAAGACTGCAAGATTGAGTTTAGGGAGAAGATGAGACAGGCACTGGGTGGCAGTGAAGAGTTACCAGACAGCTGGGAAACTACAACAGATGTAGATAGATAGATAGATAGATAGATAGATGTGAATTTCCCCTTGGGATTAATAAAGTATCTATCTATCTGTCAAAGTAGACAAGAGTACAAGGAGATAAAGCACAAGGTGAAGAGAGAGGTGGCGAAGGCTAAAGAAAAGATGTATGATGAGTTGCATGAGAGGTTGGACACTAAGGAGGGAGAAAAGGACCTGTACGAATTGGCTAGACAGAGGGTCCGAGCTGGGAAAGATGTGCAGCAGGTTAGGGTAATAAAGGATAAAGATGGAAACATACTCACAAGTGAGGATAGTGTGTTAAGCAGATGGTACTTTGAGAGGCTTATGAATGAAGAGAATGAAAGAGAGAAGAGGTTGGATGATGTGGAGATAGTGAATCAGGAAGTGCAACGGATTAGCAAGGAGGAAGTAAGGACAGCTATGAAGAGGATGAAGAATGGAAAAGTTGTTGGCCCAGATGACATACCTGTGGAAGCATGGAGGTGTTTAGGAGAGATAGCAGTGGAGTTTTTAACCCGATTCTTTAATGGAATCTTGGAAAGTGAGAGGATGCCTGAGAAGTGGAGAAAAAGTGTACTGGTGCCGATATTTAACAATAAGAGTTGTACAAGATACAGTATGTACAAGGGAAGTGTGACTGTGGCGAGGTCTGTGGTAGGAGTGACGGATGCATTCAATGCGGAGGTCGGATTACATCAGGGATCAACTCTGAGCCCTTTCTTATTTGTAATGGTGATGGACAGGATGACAGACGAGATTAGACAGGAGTCCCGGTGGACTATGATATTTGCTGATGACATTGTGATCTGCAGTGAGAGTAGGCAGCAGGTTGAGGAGACCCTGGAGAGGTGGAAATGTGCTCTAGAGAGGAGAGGAATGGAGATCTTTAGGAACAAGACAGATTGCATGTGTGTAAATGAGAGGGAGTTCAGTGGAATGGTGAGGATGCAGGGAGTAGAGTTGGTGAAGGTGGATGAGTTTAAATACTTGGGATCAACAGTACAGAGTAATGGGGATTGTGGAAGAGAGGAGAAAGAGAGTGCAGGCAGGGTGGAATGGGTGGAGAAGAGTGTCAGGAGTGATTTGTGACAGACGGATATCAGCAAGAGTGAAAGGGAAGGTCTACAGGATGGTAGAAAGACCAGCTATGTTATATGGGTTGGAGACGGTTGCACTGTCCAGAAAGCAGGAGACAAAGCTGGAGTTGGCAGAGTTAAAGATGCTAAGATTTGCATTGGTTGTGACAAGGATGGACAGGATTAGAAATGAGTACATTAGAGAATCAGCTCAAGTTGGACAGTTGGGAGACAAAGTCAGAGAGGCAAGATTGCGTTGGTTTGGACATGTGCAGAAGAGAGATGCTGGGTATATTGGGAGAAGGATGCTAAGGATAGAACTGCCAGGCAAGAGAAAAAGAGGAAAGCCTAAGAGAAGGTTTATGGATGTGGTGAGAGAGGACATGCAGGTGATGGGTGTAACAGAACAAGATGCAGAGGACAGAAAGATATGGAAGAAGATGATCCGCTGTGTGACCTCTAATGGGAGCAGGCGAAAGAAGAAGAAGAAGTTAATTCTGCAATGTCAGGACATCCTTATATCATAGATTTTTTCCTTTCTAAGCATATCATCCAAATGATTTGAGGCAATGAAATATATGAGTGAATTTTAGTCCTTCAGTGTTTTTTTCGTTTTTCCTTCCAAGTATTTTATTTAACCAAATAGTGTGCAATGAATACATACAGGTGTAAATGGAAAAAAAGTTAGATAAAGAACTGCCAGTTCCTTTGTCATTTGCATCTCATTACTAATAGTACTAATAGTTCAAACAGTGAATGCAGCTGATTAAGATTAAAATATGCAAATAAGGGTTTGACGTCAAGCAAGACAACTAAAATTAAGCAGAAAAATGTTACCTGAGCAGTAACTGCTTCATCAGCAATACTTGAATTCTCTTTAAGCAATTTTGTTGGAACAAAAAGCTGCAGTCATTGCGGCCCTCCAGGACCAATGTTGCTCACCACTGCACTAGTTCTTGCTATGTCACATTATCTTTAAAGCTCCTAGAAACAATAGTACCACATTAAACAAATGTGATGTAAAAATGGTTGAGATATATATTGTGCAGTTATATACACAGAACAAGAACTGAATTTACAATTTTATAAAAATGTACAAATTTATAAAAGCAACTGAAGAAATAACACACCATCCCACCGCCTGAATTTTATTGTCTTAAAGGAATACTCCAACCCAATATAATATTTTTTATGTGACTTAGCCCATTTAGTTTGCAGTGGTGGCTGATAAAAAAATGTATCTCATTTACTCATGCCAACTGAGAAAAAAAAGGTTATGATATCATGGATCCTAATGATAACCTATACTGTCCAATGGCAAATAATGAAGAATATTTTCCTGTCCTGCCTCTCACCCTCACTCATTGGTCAAGAGTTCTGTTTTCAATTCAAAAGTACAGATTCATGGGAATGCCTTTTCCTGTTTACAGTGTGTGCTGCTTTTACTGGAAGTAACTGTTAATATTATTTTAGCAAAAAATGC
Source organism: Polypterus senegalus (assembly GCF_016835505.1). Lineage (NCBI taxonomy): Eukaryota > Metazoa > Chordata > Cladistia > Polypteriformes > Polypteridae > Polypterus > Polypterus senegalus. The sequence continues at coordinate 57,377,977 of NC_053168.1, read as the reverse complement.
ATGTATATGGCAAATTTGAGCATAACACTGGATAACAAATCCATGGATTTTACTACCCGAGTACCATGAGAATTTCACGTTTGCCATTTTAAAACACAGGTCGCCATTAAAAGCCATTATATGAAACTTTTTCCTCTGATTCTTCATGAAAACATGAAATTAAAAATGTTTCTTGGTTATCACTACAAACTACATGGACCAAGTAACATATAAAAAATATCAATTTTGGGTAAGTATTCCTTTAATACAACCTGGATTTTGAAACCTTTAGAGCATAGCTTCTTTGGTTACCTGCCTCTGAGTCGTGACTCGCCCTTATATTCAATGGGAAGGGGTCATGTGCGGTTTGTGAAGGGTCTCACTATGACTGTTGCCAGCGATTCTTGAAGGGTGACCCCTCCACCTACCCGGGTTGGGATTGGGTCTCAAAAACACTAACACAGACGAGATTGAGTCTCAACAAAAAAAAAAAGGGTTTAACCCTTAACTACTCACACTGTTTCTCATCTCATAAGTACTTGCACGGTGTACTTTATGCACAAGAGTTAAAATGGCAGTTTATATGCATGCTGTGAGGTTGTAATATAAAATATTGCAATAAATTGAAATTGTACATATATTTTTAAAGTGATTTAATACCATATTACTGAATGGTATGACACAGTATAGGACTATCTGGAAATAAACCTGATCCACTTCTCCAGTGCTCATTCATCACCGGTCACACTTTCATCCACTGCAGGATTTGCACATGTATCGCATTTCACTTCAGTTGTTGAATGTTCTTTGCAGACAAAGTCATTGCAAGAAGAACATCTCCTCGTTGTCATACATACGTAAGTACCTGCACGGTGTACCAAATGCGCCATATGGAACTTGCGACTGTGCATTTACTCACACTAGAGGGAAACCGTTGCGACACTCTACTTGTAGTGAATCAAGCTGAGGATAGATGGCGGATGCTGCCGGTAAGTTCAAGTAAAAGGATGCTAGACAAAAATGACTGAGAGTGGTGTACAAAATACACCAGTGCGAATAGTTAAGGGTTAAGAAACACTGTTTGCTACAGCTACCTGACTTTTATCCTATCCTGACGTATATACCGTATTTCCATTTGTGTCCACTACGGTAATTGATCAAAGTATATCCTCCAAATGAAAGTAATCTTCCATAGAAAAATAGTGTTGGCATAAATCCTTAATGGCTTTGGTACAAAATGTTCACATCTCTCAGTCTTCCTTCTTCCAATTTAAAGAAGCCTCCTCCAATGTACATTCATTCTGTTTTCAACCTTTTTTTTCCATAAGAACACATACAGCTATGGAAAACATTTAGAGACATCTATCCCGTTTTTTACTGTTCACATTTTTTGTTTAACAGCATTATAAATGGACTGCGGTGGGCTGGCACCCTGCCCAGGGTTTGTTTCCTGCCTTGCACCCTGTGTTGGATGGGATTGGCTCCAGCAGACCCCCGTGACAATGTAGTTATGATATAGCGTGTTGGATGATGGATGGATGGATAAATGGAATGTATATGTCAACATATAGAAATCGTTATTTTTTAAGATCGGAAATGTAGCTCGGTTACACTACTCAATTTAAATCAGGGTGACATGGAACCATAGGCTATCTGAGCAGCACTGGATACGCTGTCCTTCTATTGCAGAGCCAACTAACTTAACTTGCTTCTTCAGTTTAAGGTCAAATAAAGTTGATGTGTATGATGGCAGTCATGGGTACAAGAAACAAACCCACCTTTGGAAGGGTTCTAGTCAACCACAGTGTCCTTGCAAACAGCAGTATACACCTGAACATTGAAAACAGACCATGGGCCTCACAGAATACCTTTAAACCTATGGAAGTTGCACAGGGAAGCATTGGAAAACATCAAACTTCAGAAATTAGGCAAAACCAGTCTTGAATCTAACAAGCACTCATTCAGATTTCATAAAAATTTGAGATTATCAGCAAGTCTATTCAAAGCAGACATTTACAGATATAGAAACATGTTTGATATTTAAATTAATACAGCATCGCTTTAATGCTGATATGGTGTATAACGTGTGTTTGTTTCAACTATTCAGTTGAGTGTGTCAAGAAATAAGCAAGAGCCTGACTTAATTTAACCAGACAAAAACGATATTGTCATTCAGAGTATTCACATAACCCTCTAATGTGAGAATATAATAAATAATTGGAGCGCCTCTCCGGGGTCACTTTCTCTGGGGGCCTTTTCCCATGATCTACTGTACTGTAACTGGAACAGCTTGTTTGTTATAAAAACAATCTGAAGAGTTTCAGAAGCCGGCTATGATCTGTGGCAGTTGGATCAAAAGAGCCACAAGTTTTACAAGAGGCTCTTGCAATAAACAAATTCTCGGAGACTCATTGTCTCCTTTCCTGTGTGCCGTATATCAGCCAGCTTCTTCTTCTTCTGTGGTGACACAAATGACTTTGGAAAATCTTTAGAACAACAGAGTTGTACTTTTTGCAAAAATGTGAACTATCCAAGAACCACTTCAAACATAAAAGTATTACAATAAGTAAAGAGAGAGTTTTCAGTGGGATCACAGCTTTTTTTGTCTGCCTGGTGGAAAGAACATAAGTATGCAAATAGGAAATACCCCCGTCCATTGATGAAGCTGGCATTTCATAACAAAAGGAGTTGGTGAACTCTTTCTTTGTTATTTAGCCTTCTTTTTTTATTGACATGCATTAAAATTATTACCAGAAGAACTAGTGTGCAATACCCATCTGAAATTAAAAACATAACTAAATGAGATTTAAAAAAATCATTCAACAATTTGCTTTCAGAGTCACAGGGAAAGGAAACCAACTCAGAACACACTGGGTGAAAAGCAGGCTGGGCTGTCAATAGATCTTTAGTCCACAAAACCACTTAGATGAGCACAAGGAGAACATGCAAACCTACTTTTACATTTATATTTATTTGCTTGGCAGATGCTTTTATCCAATAGCAACTTAAAAAGAAGAGGTCAAAATAATGGAGTGAACAACAGTCTGCAAAACGAAAGCAGATTTCTTGTTTAAATCTGAGGTGATCTGGCTGCCCAGTTACGCATAGGCATTGTACAAGACTTGGACAAACACGTAAGTTGGAAAAGGAGATTTGCAGAATGGTTGAGGAGGTTCATCTCTGTCAGGACATGTTCCTCTTACCTGCCTTGAAGTTGCAAGTCATTGATTGGCAGAAAGGGTACCACCTTGGAAACAAAAAACTACAGAGGTCATTTCTTTTACAATGATTAAATACATAGAATTCCAACTAAAGACCATTGCGTGTGGCTGACCTTTGGATGGCCAGTATTAGTGGAGGTTGGCCAGATGTCAGGTTATATGGCCTTGGATATTTTCTGAGAATCAGAGCACTTAAGGCAAGTTTGCAAAGAAGCTGTAGCACATTTGCGAGTCAGGAAGGAAGTTACATTTAGAGGGAGAGTTACAGCAGGGCAGGAAGCAAGGCCGTGAAGTTCAACATTGTAAAAGGATATGGATGGACTCTCAAGATTATTTGAGAGACTTTTTTTTTGTATGCACATGGAAATATGCGAGTCAAATCAAGTTCAGGCGATTGTCAAGGCTGACTCTCTGGCTGGATGAGTGCAGTTTATTCAGCTGAAGAGTGGACCCCACAAGGAGTAATTCACTTGTAATGCCTTAATATTGTAGTTGGTTTGTACACCTTGGGGAATCAACATTCATGAGCTTCAGATTATTGATCGGGAGCCAGGATAGATCATTTACCTAGATTATCATCTGGTTGACTTCAAACTCTATAAAACAATTCAAAACAAACCAAAGAAAATAAAAGCCTCCCTAATAAGAACATTTCAGCAATATTACATTACTGATGCAGTCTCTTGAATTCAAAGGAGCCATTTACTTTACAGTATGTTAAGAAGAGTTAACAGTGGGAATAATGACAACATTCAACGCATAACACAATATTTACCTGTAAGGGTAACCATGACAGGTGTTGGAGGTCATTTCTGATTCCCAGAACAACTCCATTAACATTTTCATACCTACTTAATAAAAATGCACATAAGGAGAGCAGGAACAAGAGGGCCTTTCTGAGCTTGCCAAGAGTAGGCCTTACCCAAGGCAGCCTGATTCAAACCTCCACAGGCACACTGTGACCTAGACTCCAAAACAAAATCTTTATGAATTTATATTATATTTAACATAAAGACAAAACAAATGGCAAAATCAGGCAAAAAAGAAGGAAAATCACAGTGAAAACATCCAAATGCTAATCCTAAAATTGAAAATAAAAAACAGAAGCAATAAATCCAAAAATCCAGAAAATCCATTCTTAGACTAGATCAGCACACTTCAAATGTTAATGAATCACTGAAGTATCTGCTTCCAGCTTTAAAATATAAAGACTGAAGTTGGTCTGTCAGCAGTGATGTCAGGGTGGTCCTACCTCTTTGAGTTCTACCAACAAAGCACAAAGAACATAGAAGCACAATACATAGATACTAAACAACAAATTTACAGAACGATTTTAATAAAAATACTTTATTACAAAATGTGTAAATGAACAAAGAAGGCACTAAAAAGAAAATAAGCAAGTGAACAAACCTTAGCTGTAACATGACAACTTTAGCTCAAAATACGAATGACAAGGAGGATAGTCGACAAAATAAACAGAGAAAATCAATTCACAGTTAATAAACAAGAAAATAATTGTTAAAGTACATTACAATAGTAAAAAAAACTATAAAATTCAAATAATAATTTATTAAAACCAACCAAATAGATAAATAGAATAGACACTAAGGCTAGACTTCCAAAACAAAAAATAGTTAGGGTCCTTGTCTGGTTCTGATTTTCATTTAGTATATTGATTTTTGTATCCTGATAACTGTTTTGGTTGTAGTTAAAGATCTTTTTTCACGTGTAATGATTATTTTAATTTCCCTTTGGGAACAAATTTATCTATCTATCTATCTATCTATCTATCTATCTATCTATCTATCTATCTATCTATCTATCTATCTGTCTGTCTGTCTGTCTGTCTGTCTACTATTTCTTGTCTATTCTCTTTAGAAAAGATGCTTCTTCATCCTTGTTGCAGTCAAGACAATCCTACTAATCATAATTGAAAGAAAAAGTTCAAAAAAGCAAAACAAAATCTCAAAAATGTTTGCTAAGTATACAAATTCACAAAGAGAGAAGGAGAAGACAATAAAAAATAAGTTGTAAACAGCCTGTGGCTGCAGCTGCAGTTCCTGACTACATGGGGTAAGATACTTAAATATAAAGTGGAGTGGCTACTTGCCCAGTTACCCACAATTTAAAAGGCAGTAGCAGTAGCAGGAGTACTAAAAATGCCCCATTCTCCTAATAAACTCTTTTATATTCTCTCTTTCACTCTCTTTCTGCTAGATGCCCTAGTTTCCTGCCACCTGAGGCTTTGCACCAGCTCACACCAAGACTCCAAGCTCAAGGGCATTGGGTGTTTATGACTACCAAAGCAATATTTAGAGACATCCTTTCAAACTGCCTGTTTCCCCACAACTCCCTTTGGTGGCCCCAGCTGTTCCTGTACTCCTAAGCTCAAACTCACACATAACAGGCCAAGCACCCTTCATGGCTACCATGCTATATCTGCTGACCTATAGGGGAACTGTTTACAGCCTTCTATCAGTCGACTAGGACTTCTTTCTTACTTCAGTGTCTAAAACAAAATTGCCATTTGCTGAACCAACCTGGGTATCCCCAGTTCATCTCCTGTCATGTCTGAAATCTGCTATTTGAAATGCCTTCACAATCAGACACACTGTCACACTGTATGTAGTGCCAAAAACAAATACCATGTTTCTTGGAAAATATAGGAAACTGGTGAACCCCTTCAATATATTGTGAATGAATGAATACTGTTTATGAAAAAATACTAATAAAATGAGTGAGGGGATAAGGCTCTGGGAACATCACCCTGGGACTAAATGGGAAACTGGTGAGAGGCAGCTTTAACTGCCTAAGAAGACTATAAAACACTCTCAGAAAAACCTTGTAGGAGAAAAACATGGATGAAATCTTGGGAAGGGCAATTCAGAGAGAGACCCCCTTCCAGGTAGGTTGGGTATGCAATGGGTGTCAAAAATGGGGTAAATACAACATACAAAGCAGAACACAAGAAATCCTCTTTACAGAGCTAGATGACCAGCTTAAACAATAAATAATAGTTTTGGTGGCCTCCATGAATAAGCACTGTACACCATTAGTTTGCAAACAGCCAATTCAAGTAACACTGAAAAAAACAGCACTCATGTGACAAGTGACATTAGGTGAGACTCAGAGAACAAATCCTTTAATGATTGTGGCTACTATGGAGGCATCACTCATTCAGAACTCGGATATCACCTAACAATAGGCAAAGAGTGCTTGAAATGTGTAATTGCAAGGGTGTACCATTCAGAACACAGCATGACAGATCATCAGGCAGTAATACACGTGACAGTGTTGACCTTATAAACAATGTGTTCAATGAACAAACCACAAACTGCAGCATGCAAGATGACAGACATCTGAAAAAGAGCCTGAAAAGAAAGCACAGGTCATGAAACTGAAACGAACCATTATCAAAGGATGGTCTGAAGAGAGCAAAAGGTGTCCCCAGAACATATTAGAACTTTGGAATTCACTAAATAAAGTTGAAATTCTCATCTTTAAAGATGATAAACTTACTATTCAGAGGGTTCTCACTTCTTATTTCAGGCTCTTCACCTTTTTAGACTATTCTTCTCACATTCTCTGCAATCTTACTATACATACAGTAAGCATTAATAAAGTGGATCTCTATTTATTTCCAAGTAACTTCAAGAATCAGTTCAGGGCATCACATACTTCTCCTGAAGTCACTAATCCTCAGTCTCAGAAATATCACTTGGCTCACGTCTGCTGTATTGAGTAGTCCAATTACCTCATTCTACACATGACACAGCCTTATCTAACAAAGCATCACAACCCTCATGTACAGTACAGACCAAGATTCAGACCAGGAGAACAAGAACTGTAACTTCTCAGAATCAACTAGAATTACACTGGACAGCAAAGCCTTTGCTTTTTGAACACTTTTGGGGTGTATCTTATGTATTTTAGCCTGCTGATCACAACAATCTTCTTTACATTTTTCTTTTATTTACCATTTTAAGGAGCACTGAACCTCCTACTTTTAAATTATTCTCTCATAAGTATGTATATAAAATACAAAAATCTAAATTTAATGGCAGTTCTATGAGGACTGCAGCTTGTTCATAGCGAGTCCTTCTGTTTCATTTGCAAATGGAACAGCTACACTGAAGAGTCTCGCTACATTAAAAAGAACAGTTTTCTTCATTAGCATTAGGTTCCAGGGCAAAAAATTGTGGCAAATATATCACTTGTTGATTCAAAAGAAGCAATGTTGCCTCTTCTTCATATAAAATTTGGACTTATGAAAAATTTAATGAAAGCATCGAACAAAAAAGGGGAAGGATTTCTACATGTGCACTTTATTAAAACTATAACAGACTATAGATTAAATAAAAAATCTGCACAAAGCGGCATTAATATGAATTACTATCTGCACCTCCAAATTACAGCTTTACTCATGCAGTTTGACAAGGTAAGAAAAGCGGTGGTTTAGCAAATATTTATTTGAGTCGGTCTAAGGGTAAAGATGTCAGCTTTAGTACGTTTGCATCTTTTCAGTATCTTGCCATTGTTATTCAAGGAGTTTCTCAGTTTCTAGTATTGTTCGTGTATAGACCTCCTAAATATAATGCATCTCTCTTTGAGGAATTCTCAGACTTAGTGTCAATTATAATAACTAACTATGACAGGTTCCTAATAGTCAGCGACTTTAATTTTTATATCGATAATCAATGTAACCCGAAAGCAAAAGAATTCATGAATCTCCCGCGCAATTTTGGTCTGAGCTAGCACATTAGTCAACCAACACACAAAGGGGAACATATGTTGGATTTAGTGATTACTAAAGGATTAAAAGTGAATGTGAGGTAGATCGTGGATATTGGTTTATTAGACCATTTTCTCTTACTATTTAATATAAAAATATGAATGAGAAGCATATTGTTAAAAAATGCTTCTTTGATTCATCTGCAGCTTCAAAGTTTACAAACATTTTAAGCAATAAGTCAGTTTGTAGTGCTTACTACGATAGTGAGGATAATGTAAATAGTATGGTGGAAAATTATAATAGTAAAGTGAGAGCTGCCGCTGACATAGTCGCTCCTGAAAAGACAGTTCAAAAATCCTCCAGAACTGTTACACCATGGAATACCCAAAGAGTGTCCAAACTAAAGAAAACATGCTGAGCGTCAATGAATGTCCACTATAAGATATTGAAGGCTAAAATAACAGAATACATCATAGTCTGTCTGGAGAGGTGGTGCTACTTCTCTAAAATTATAAATAACAATGCAAGGTTGAGTTTCTCTCATTCTCTATTTTTGATTATTTGCTAAACCCAGGTCACTCGATGGAATGAAAATATTTCACCAAAAACATCTAGTGAATCTTATCTTATAAGGCTTTTGCTATATTTTTTAATCACAAAATTAATATTAGAAATAATGTAGCACACCCCCCTCAATACCAGTCCTATTATATCCCAGTATTCCATTTTAAGCAATTTAAATTCTTTCACCAGGATAGATTTACCCGATCTATATAGAATAATTTCTCAAATGAGACACTCCACTTGCATCCTTGACCCAATACCATGAAGGATTTTCAAAGAAGTATCTGGCATGCTAATTGATAGTGTACTTGACATAGTAAATTCATCATTAGATTTGGGGGTCTTCCCAGAGTATCTTAAGACTGCTTAAGAAAAATAATCTCAACTCCTCTGTTTCTGACAATTTTAGAACTAATTCTAACCTGCCATTCTTAAGTAAAATTGTAGAAAAGGCAGTCATTACGCAACTAAATGATCACTTTAATAAACATTCTGTTCTTGACAAGTTTCAGTCAGGTTTTAGAACAAATCAGAGTTTAGTAGAAAATGACTTTCCGTTTATCTGTTCTCATCCTCTTAGATCAGAGTGCAGCATTTGATGCCATTGATCACAATATTCTTATAAATCGCCTTATTCAGTGGGTGGGCCTCCCTGGCAATGCCTTAAATTGGTCTGAGTCTTACTTATCAGGTAGAATATTCTTTGTTAGTTGTGGTAATTACACTTTGAAGACACATGATATTCTATATGGTGCTCCACAAGGATCTATCCTGGATCCACTTCTCTTTTGAATCTACATGCTTCCAATAAAGTCAGATTATGTCTAGGAATAATGTTACCTACCGCAGCTATGCTGATGACCCCAACTCTCTTTGTTTGCTGACACAATGTCTTACTTGTGATTCTAAATGGATGAGTAGTAAATTTCTCAAACTAAATAAGGTGAAAACAGAAATTTAGTGATTGGCAAAAATGGATATAGTGAAGGTATTAAAAATAAACTTGATCCATCAAGCTTAAAAGTCAAGACAGAAGTAAATAATTTAGGGGTAATTATTGACTCTGACCTGAGTTTTAATTCACACATTACCAGGACAGAATTTTTTCATTTAAGAAATATAGCAAAAGTTATATCCCCTATAACTTTGCAAGTTGCTGAAAAATTAGTTCACGCTTTTGTTTTTAGTCGACTAGATTACTGTAACACACTCCTCTCAGGACTACCCAAAAAAGACATCAATCAATTGCAACGAGTGCAGAATGCAGCTGCCAGAATCTTAACTAGGAAAAGACAATCCAAGCACATCTCTCCAGTCTTGATGTTGTAATGGCTGACTCAATCTCCAAAACCGGCAGCTACACAACTCGTGGCCTGGGAAGTTGGGGACGTTAAACTCGACAAGCCATGCTTCTTCCAAATAAACCACCGAATCGACGATCAAAAATAAGCCAAAAAACAAGCAATATGTAAAATAATAAAGTGAGTATATATTGATAAAGCAAGAAGAACGAATTCCCAACAATATAAATATCATACCCCAACCCAACCAACCCCGACATAACTTTCAACCCCAAAAGTGTCCAGTGGAAACTAATAAAAAAAATGAAAAAGTACAGCACAAAGTTAATATACAATACAAACCCTCCCTTGACCCCACACTGAACACAAACTCAATAAGACACACAGAAAGCATGAAACTCACATAAAAGTCCAGAAGATTTAACGGAAAATGGATAATGTTTGTGAACCTGGTTCAGCTGGTAAAATAGTCCTATGGAAATTACACGAATGAAAATGATGGCTTACTCCTCTCCCCAAACAACAAGAAACAGTCTTACCGTACTTGTCCTCAGTACGTGATGTAATCCAGAACCCTAAGGTTTTGCAGCGCAATGATGTTGTTGTCGGGCGTTGAAAGTGGCAGGTAGACAAAGGTGTGAATGATTTGAATCTGTGTTTTCTTCTGTAATGAAATGGTGGTCTAGTAGAATAAGATTTTTTTTTTCTTTCTGTCCTTCCGTTTAAATAGCAAATGATCAGATGCAGGTGATGGAATTGACAGAACCAATTATTGTGAGGGACCACGGTTTCACAGTGTTATCCTTCCCCCCATTGTTTCCAGGGGAGTATATTTACATACACACAGAACATGTAAACAGGACATCACTACGAAAAATGGGACTCAGCACAAAATACATTTACGACATTAATCTGTGTCACTACATTGGTTACAGGTGCCATTTAGAATTGACTTTAAAATATTGCTTATGGTTTACAAAGCCTTAAATAATCTCGCTGCATCCTATATTTCAGAATGTCTTACACCTTACACTCCAAATCGTAACCTTAGATCTTCAAATGAGTGTCTGCTTATAATGCCAAGAGCTAAACTTAAAAGAAGGGGCGAGGCAGCCTTCTACTGTTATGCACCTAAAATCTGAAACAGCTTGCCAATAGAAATTCGCAGGTAATACGGTGGAACAGTTTAAAATACTGTTAAAAACTCATTATTTTAATATGGTTTTCTTATAGCTTCATTTTAGTGTAACCCCGATATTCTGTATATGCATTTAATTATTGTTTTTTTCATGGTTCTGCAGTCCATACTTACCCCTACTTTCTCTGCTATTCTTTTACTGACTTTCTGTGCCACCACCACCTGATCAAACCTCCATGCAGTCCCTACATTAATGGATTGAAGGCCAGATGTCCACATCAATATCTTCATCTAATTCTTTCACATGAAGCCTGAAAACCATGAGGACTGATTTAGGTCATTGATTTTTGGTAGAATGCCCAGTGGGGGCTTGGCGGTCTCATTTCCTCAGAACCCCTGCAGATTTTTTTTCCCAGCCCGCTGCAGTTTTTTTTTTTGTTTTGTTTTTCTGTCCTCCTGGCCATCGGACCTTACTTTATTCTTTGCTACTTAGTATTGCCTAATCTTATTTATATATTTTTATTTTTTTATAAACTTTTCTTTCTTCATCTTGTAAAGTACTTTGAGCTACATCATTTGTATGAAAACATGCTATACTAGCCATGTGCGGCCAACTACATTGCGCGTGTTAAAGTTGTCTGTGAAGGGCTACCTGTTTAAACGCGGCCGCCAGTCGTGAACTGGGCCCTTCGTCGCACAGCATTATGATTTTTTATAAGGGAAACCAAATTAAAAAAAAAAACTCTTGGATATTGATTCGATAGGAACGGCCCACTCGGAATCACTATCCGAATCGTAATTATGTGGTGGTGTAGGAGCATTTCTATTTCTGTCCGTTCACAGTCCGTCTCGTTTTCAGGACGCTGTCGTTTCCTCTCACGATGTCTATTCAACCTTTCTCCAATCTCGCAGGTTGCTTTGTGGCAATCCAAAGAGTAAGGCAATATACACGGACCAATGGTTATTAAAGGGGGACACATAGGTATCCAGGCTTTTTAAAGCATAAATAGGGATCACTTCACTGACATGTGAGCATGTACAACTGTGAGACGCGCACTCGGCTACTAGCGTAACAATAATAATTTCTGGAACGTGCTGTTACGTTGTCATTCATTTTACCCACTGTATTTCTTTCATTCATATGTTACGTAGGCACGTACCTTTATCTTCGGCAATCTCATTCTCTAACCAGGCCTCAGGAGCTAACCAGCATAACACTGTCCACCACCCCTTTCATTATTCCGGCACATTGTTGACATCCGTGAGTAACAATAATGTACTAAACTGGAAGGTGGTCTACGCATGCGTGGAATTCACGGGCAAACAAAGATCAAGATCTAAATGAAGATCTCTTTAGTTAATTTAAAGCACAACAATTTGTTTAGTGTGAATGTCTGTGTTTTGAGGTGTGACTGGAGTACTACAGTCTTCAGTAGTATAAGCCTGGAGGAGATTCTTAGTGCAATGCCTATGTTTTAGCTGTCTCTCTACTGCCATCTAGTGCTTCTTCTAATTCATTCGCGGACAAACAAAGATCAAGACCCAAATGAAGATTATATATAGAGATTAATAAATGTTGTTGTTGTTGTTATCTGAGGTAAATGTTTCCATGAATAACTGATGCCACACATCATCAGTGACAAGTGGTTTGAAACATCTGCCAGTGGTGATCAAGGAAATCATAAGCTTCAAGCACACAAAACCATGAAGTGCAGCGTGTTGCTAAAGGTCCATGTTTTGCATTCACACTTAGACTTCTTCCCTGCTAATCTTGCAACATTCAGTAATGAACATGGTGAAACCTTTACTAAGACTTTGCAACAATAGAAAACTGTATCAGGGCAAGTAGAATCCATCAGTGCTGGCTGGTTATTGTTGGATACTAAAAAGAAGAAACAAACAGAAATCAGCAGAACATTTTTAGCTCAAATGAACGCAACATGTCAGCATATTTAAGCAATTTCACATGCTAAATTCAACATTAATGGCATGTTTCCATTGTGATACAGTATATCTAAAATTATACTTGTATTCACCTTGAAGTTGTTGATCATAATCACCAAAATTTCTGAGGAAGCAACATGTTTAATGTGCTATGGTCATTACTCAAGAATTCCAACCTTTTAAATGTTTTGTGGACTTCCTCAAAGTGCTCAGAGACAATAGTTTTTATCTGCTGAATCTCTACTTCTCTTTCATGAAATAGTTAAAAGTACATTTTCTCGAAAAAGTAATTCCAAACCAGTTGAAGAGAGTGAGACTGAGGAGAATCAAATCTGCTCAGCTTCCCAGGCTAAGGGATCTTTGCTATGGACTGAATTGACTGAGAGAAAGTGTAAGTCTTTTGCTTTATTGCATTTGACTAATAAAATCAACTTTAGACTACTTCTGCCACTGAAGAACAATTCACATTTAGTTGTTCCTTTTTAATAATCAATCAAACCTCAGTCTTAAGTGTCTTAAGCACTACAAAATGAATCCTTCATTACATTTCCAATAAACCTTCATGCACACTTAAAGCAACAATCCACCAGGCCTGCAACCTGCCTGTTAACCTTTGCTTATAGCTAGAAGGTTCCCAGTAGTGAAACAAGCAAGTTAAGATTCACATGCAGTCACTGAAAATGGTGGGAGGTTTTAAAGGTCTTTATGGGTGGAAAAACAAGGAATATTATTCCCTAGACCCTCATTTACACTTCTGTGTTTATCTGTCTTCTTTTCTGCTGCTGTTCAGCACAAGTAATCTTTCACACTCCAGTGAAATCAATTTTATTTATGACTCTCATTCACATCACCATTGTGGTGATGTTTTTTCTAAATGTCATATCCTCCTTGTTTTTCACATCAAGACGCATCAAAATGCCCCATTATGTACATTTTCACAATAAAATCTCACTACACAGGAAGTCACCATACCGTTAACCAGCAAACACCTTTATGCTGGTCGAATAAGTTTAAAATAGTCACGCTATAGACACCATGGAGTTTCAAGTTTCTTTTCTGTCTCTTATGGATCTTTAGGATTGCCATCACATCAAATTAACATAGTGGGCATCTCAACAAAATATGAACATGTGAATGTAAATGAGCCTGGCGATTTTTTTTCTTCACTAGAAATCTTTATTTAAATAGTAAAAGACAGGAAGACATATGCAGGATTAATGTATATAAACATTTCCAGAGACAAACTGAATGTCTTACTTCTTGAGTCAATGGCATGGATTTTGCTGGAAGAAAAATGCACTTTACTTTCCAATTTCTTTGAGAAGTGAAATGCCAAATTTCTCTGTAAATTTAGTGTTGCTTGAATCCCTTCCTACATCGCTAGCTCCCAGTAGTCTCCTTGAAACAGTCTAAGAGTTAGGTCAACACAAAGTCAACTAGAGCTTTTAAGAAACACTTAATGGAGAGAAACATGTACAGTATCCTATAATTTATAAGGAGAGTGGGCCCCAGGACCTCTGCAATTCATAGCAGAAGTCCCTAGGTTTTACATTCACATTTATTAATTAAGTGGACACTTTCATCCAAAGCAATTCTCAAATGAGGTGTTTCTTAATCCAAATATTCCTTTCACTACTACTTTTAGAACCTGACAAAATGTTAACAGGGCTGCCATTCTTTCTTTCCACCCACCTCAGTCCTTCTCTTTCCTGCCAGGAGATGCAACAATATGGACTCTACTCAATGGTTATACTCTGACTTGCAGCTGGAATTTCTTTCCCAGGTTGTTCCTTTATTCTCCCTCCTAAAATCCCAACCCCTAGTCGCTGGTAACAGTCAGGCATGAGAAGCTGTTGACCATAGTGCCAGAGAGAAATAAGAACTTGAAAAGGTAAAATCACATAAAAGTTGAGGTGGCATGAGAGACAAATGACCTGCTTAACTCCTAAAAGAGGTGGGGATATTAGGGAGCAAAATCTTTCTTAACTAGGGTGGCATGGTGGTGCAGTGGTAGCACTGCTGCCTCGCAGTTAGGAGACCTGGGTTTGCATGTTCTCTCCGTGTCTGTGTGGGTTTCCTCCGGGTGCTCCAGTTTCCTCCAACAGTCCAAAGACATGCAGGTTAGGTGCATTGGCGATCCTACATTGTCCCTAGTGTGTACTTGGTGTGTGGGTGTGTGTGTGTCCTGCGGTGGGCTGGTGCCCTGCCTGGGGTTTGTTTCCTGTCTTGCACCCTGTGTTGGCTGGGATTAGCTCCAGCAGACCCCCGTAACCCTGTAGTTAGGATATAGCGAATTGGATAATGGATGGATGGAATCTTTCTTAACTTTCCACGATCTGGACCTGCTTTGCCCAATTTATGGTTTTGAGGGATGGATCCTGGCAGCATTAGATGCAAGATGGGGGCCTTTCCAAGTACTAAATAAAGCACACAATTGAGATGGACACTCAGCACCAGGTCTCCTGCTTGCATCATTGCCAAGACATCATGGCAGTAAATTGGCAGAACCAGAGGAGTTTCAGTGCTCCTTAAGCCAAGCTCTGCATCTCTAACACAATCCACAGTGGCCATTTTGTTGGAATATTCTATACATTCTGCCAACACTCTCTTGTATGCATCTGTAACTGGACTCTTTCACTCCTCGGTTGGATCTGTATAAGAGGTAAAAAGGGGTATGCAGTTTTACTGAGCTCTACGCCTTTAGCTAGCAAATGCAAACGAGTGTTGTCACACACGCAGGCTATGTGAGATTGTTGGAGGCTCTGCCCCGATGTATACCAAGGGACAGCTTTGGGTGAGGCAGTTTCTAACCTCTCTTCCACTTCCCATACTAGACTGGTGGAGGAGACTTCTGCACAGCTGTGATGATGCTTTCTGTCTGCCTCAGAAGATCCACTCCTTCCGGTCATCCCACTGTAGGAGGGGCGAAGTGACCACAGGTTGGTGTTCATTCACCCGACTGCACCGATTGCAATTACCGCAAATCACTAAACAGCTTTGTTTTGTTATTTCTTTACTTTCATTTTTCTTTTGCAGCTGTAGGTTGGCATGGATCATAAATAAAGACCTACTTAGCATCACTGCTTTTTTCATTTCCTCCAGCCTTATTATATGTACAGATATGGGAACATACATTTAGATAAGATAAGCACAAGACAAAAAGAAAAGAATTCTCATGGCATCAAAGCATCAAGTATGTCTTCTGGCCATCTCCACATTTTTTCTCCTCTTCAAAGTTTCTGATCCCACTTCCTCCCTACCAGTGAGTCATTAGCATAACCCACCTCCTGACTCAACAGTCACAGGTCCATCCATATGCACAGCCTCTTATTATTTCCATGTTCTGTGTCACAGGATTAATCACATGTAATGAGATCAGGAGGAACCTCACATCAACCTCACAAGCCTTCTGCTATGCGGTCAGAACCATTTACTGTATATCAGTTAAAGGTTCAGGAGTCTGGCGCCCTTGGGCCAGTAGATCCTCCCTTTAATTCCATCATGGAAATCCTTGCTGTGGTCAGGAAGCAAGTAAGAAAAATTCGCAATTCGAGACAATTGTTTTCAATCTACTGCTTCCATTAAACACATATTAGGGCAATATACAGCAAGCGCAATTGTTGGGATAGCAGTACTTTGTTGTTCACTCAGTAATGGCGGTTCTCCTTCAAGTTTAGCCCTTTTGCTGCCCTCCTTATAACCTATTGCCTGCCTTACCACCAACTGACAATCCATTTCATTAATGAAAAATCAAGATTGACCAAAACCTGTGCACCTCAGAATGGTGTTACTCTATCTGTTACATTGCTGCCCGGGGCTAGTGATTACTTGTTATATTTTCACTCTGTTGAGACATTTTCTTGCAGACACCTCTGACAGGTGTCACATAAAACATGTTAGTGCTCATGTCTAGAGTTATGGCCATCAACAGCAAGTCATGCAGCTACCTTGGCACAGTGCATTTGCCCTTCACAATGAATTTGTACATCTTTGCTTGATCACAGCAGGATTATTTCAATTATTAAAGGTCAGTGAGTGTTGAAAGTTCAATTCCAACTTCAGTTTCTGAGCTCTGTATTGTCGTGAACTGTTTTTTTTTGTACATCATACTCTTACTAGTAATTATTTTGAATCTGGCTATCAAGCATAGCTTATTACTGGTTACATTTCAGAGGCACACAGCATAGAAGACTTACAACCCACTGTTGTGTTTAGTATCAGGACTGGGCATTTCTGATGCAACTAATGAAAACTATTGAAAATACTTCTTTAAATGACTTTATTGGAGATATAATCT
This sequence comes from Polypterus senegalus, assembly GCF_016835505.1. Taxonomy (NCBI): domain Eukaryota; kingdom Metazoa; phylum Chordata; class Cladistia; order Polypteriformes; family Polypteridae; genus Polypterus; species Polypterus senegalus. The sequence goes on along the minus strand of NC_053168.1, from coordinate 57,360,801 downwards.
TTCTAATTGAGAATATTCAACATGTGGTAAGATAGGGATGCCTCACACTCCAAACGCAGAACACAACTGCTGAGTCATGTTATTGGGATCCTTTATTTTCACTTTTCAATATGAGCTTTCTTTCCTTCTCAATATATTTTGATTCCTTCTCTGGCTGCACAGGAGAGTCGTCTTTAAATCCAGACCCAGGGGTTCTTCCAGCACATCAGAATCACAGTTTAGAAGCACCTCAGACTGATTGGGCATAAGTTTGCAGCAGTGGCTCAGGGGGTCCCTGAAAGAGCTGCCTATACAAGCTGTATTTCCCACACATCCCTTCTGCAGTCTAAACCAGTGCGCTGCCAGAGATAAGCTGCCACTGAGGAAAATATTACTGTGACATGCAGCCCTACACTGACCATCTATTACACTTGCTTCTCATCGGGGAAAAATCCCATCAGCCACACCAGCCGGTTGTTAGGGTACAGCCACAGTCTCATCCCTGGCTCACACCTCTTTTCTTTATATTTCTTTAGTTGAGCATTCTTTGTGTTAGCTTTGTGATAGCGGCCTTCTGCTGCTATGCACCTAAAATCTGGAATAGCCTGCCGATAGGAATTCGCCAGGCTAATAGAGTGGAGCACTTTAAAACACTGCTGAAAACACATTACTTTAACATGGCCTTCTCCTAACTTCACTTTATCTTAATCCTGATACTCTGTATGTTCAATTCATCATAACAACTATTCATGGTGGCTCTAAAATCCGTACAGACCCCTACTCTCTCTTCTGTTGCTTTTTCCGGTTTCTCTGTGGTGGCGGCCTGCACCACCACCAACCTACTCAAAGCACCATGATGCCCCAGCATTGATGGACTTAAAGCCAGAAGTCCACGTGATCATCATCATCATCATCAAGTCCTTCCGTGAAAACCATAAATCCAAAGAGGACTGTTTCGTTTATGTTAGGTAGAATGCCCAGAGGGGACTGGGTGGTCTCATGGCCTGGAATCCCTGCAGATTTTATTTTTTTTTCTCCGGCCGTCTGGAGTTTTTTGTTTTTCTGTCCCCCCTGGCCATTGGACCTTACTCTTATTCTATGTTAATTAATGTTGACTTATTTTATTTTCTTACTGTGTCTCTTATTTTTCTATTCTTCATTATGTAAAGCACTTTGAGCTACTGTTTGTATGAAAATGTGCTATATAAATAAATGTTGTTGTTGTTGTTGTGTTTTCCTTGGTTATGGTGGTCTGAGTCACTCCACGCTATCTGATTACTTCCAAGAGCCTCTTGGACTCGTAACCCTTGAAAACATACCAGAGGATGAGCCAGGTAAATGAGGACACACACAGTCAGCAAGGGTTTGCTGCAAAGTGATGGGTGCTTATATTTACAAAATAAGAAAGTGTTCACAAGTGCAGTGCAAGTCTCCTCCATAACAAATTCACGATAAAAGCAGATGAGCTGATGGAGATTAAAATGCCAAACATATACATAAAAACGAGCTTAAAATCAGGGCACATATATCTTCTTTTAAAACTCCTTTCACTTCTTTTTAACTTTTGTTCTTTTTTTCCTTTTCTCTTTTTGTTCATTTTTTCTTGTTCATTCCTTTTTTTCTTTCCCCTCTCTATTGTGCAAGCTCCCTTTATACCACCAGTTTCGTGCATGTGCTGTCCTCCTACTGCTCTGAGATGTGAATGAATGACTTGACTGACATGCATGTATTTGCACGTAAACCAAGCACCCCAATCACCCTCTGAGCATCCCATGCAAGCACACACGTGCACCTGCACCCATTTGGAGTGCACGCTCCTGGACTCAGGATTATTATTTAAAATCACACTTCACCAAAGACCTCATTCGTAAGTGTTTTTGAAAAGCTTTGTCTACTAGAAGACAGTCAAACTTGACTATAGAGGAAGTAAAAGTCGTAACAAGGTTTCCATAGTTGAATTTTTGGAAGGATTATTACTGAGCTTTGAGGTCAGAGAGCGGTGGGCCGGCTTGTCCACTTGACTCTGTCTCCCACTACTGGTCCTCCCTTTAAGCCTGTGTTACTACATTTTTTACATATTATCAATGCTTCAGTATCCTCATTTTCCATATCTGCGTGTTTTTTTAACCACTGTGGATAACAAGAACTGACTGTACTTTATAAGAAGGAAAGATTGAATCTTATTGAGGAATACATTTAGCATTTCACACATACTTTCTAAAGGAAATTTATAAAGGAAAAAAATAAGAATATGCTTATTTCTATAAAGAATTTACACCAAGTTGAACATCAAAAGTGTAATTAATCTGGATTCTGGCTTACTAGAAGTCTGTTTAATGTTTGTAATATTTGGATATGTTTTTCTGGTTGTTTATAATTATTCTTGTTATTCTGGGGATGACATTTTGTTTTTTTGCTGTCAAAGATCGCGTGACTACAGCCATATTCTTTACCATTATGTCGTCATGCCTGCCTATTTAAGGTTGCTGTGTGTAACTTTAGGCATCCAAGCTTTCTACTTTTATTTATACAACTACGCAGTTGTGCCAAAGATTCTGAGTTAAAGCTAGGAGTTTCTGTAATGTTTATTTTACCAACAATTTGGTTTAGTGTTTCTGGCTTTGGTGTTTATAGTTTTTTTACTGGTAGTTTGGACAACAGCCAAACTGAAACACCAGAAACGATGAGTGGAGAGGAAGTTGAAAAAATGGAGAATGGCTTTGGAAGATAAAAAAAATTAAAGATAAATAGGGAGTAGGCACAAATTTTAAAGTTTAATTATGATCAGTATTCAGAAGTTAGCCTGCAGGGAGAGCTTTTGAAAAGAGTGGATAAATTTAAATATCAGGAATCAGTGGTAGACCAAGATGGAAAATTAGATGCAGAGACAACCCATAGAGTGCAGTGTGAGTGGAACAATGAGAAGAAGATATCAGGAATATTGTGTGATCAAAGAAATAAAGCAAAGGTAAAGGTAAGGTTTTTAAGACAGTCGTAAGACCAGCAATGATTTGTGGAGCTGAGACATGGCAAGTAAAGGGGACACAGGAGAAGAGGTTATAGTAGATGTGGCAGAAATTAGGATGTTGATGTGGATGTGTGGAGTTACTAAAAGGACAGAATAAGAAATGAGACAATGAGAGGTACAACAAAGGTGGAAATGATATCTAAGAAAGTACAGGAAAGTTGGCAGAAGTGGTAAGGACATGTGATGAGGAGAGACAATAAATATGTGGGCAAAAGAGTAACGGGAATGGGAGTACTGGGGAAGAGAAAGCGAGAGAGAAGATGAAAAGGACTAAGAAAAACAGGTTTAGACTACAGTCTATCCACTGAAAAAAAATTTGCATGCTCCTTAGAAGTTACCCATCTCCTGGTCTTCACAAAGTTTCTGTTAGTTTTTCATCGAACAGTAAAGTTAAACTGTAAATACTGTAAATAGCTACATAAAAGGAAAAAAAAGAAGTTAAAAGATATGACAAGTGAAAAATTAAATGTGTGTTCTTATCACCACTCTGAAAGGCACTTAATGTACTGACTGCACAGGGTGGCAGCAGTTCTAATTAGAAACTTGAGTCAGAAGATAGAAAGAGGTCAAAAAGCAAGCTAATGTCAAAACTGAGTACTAATAACTCTAGATAACAAAGCCCAGGCTGTGTAACCAAAATCAGTGGAAAGGACCAGAGAAAAACTGTTATGTCTGCCAAAGGAAAGAGCAGATTTTTACAATAACAGAGGTGACCAGGGACCTCATGTATAACGCCGCGTATAGAATTCACACAAAAACATGCTGTATGGACAAAAGTGGAAATGTGTGTATGCACTGTCACAAAAGCCATGATGAGACAAAGCAAGGTTTGGGGCAGCCACCGTATAATTTGTTTTCCTGGCTGCAAAGCGTTCTTTTCAAATGATAGCACTGCTGTGCACAAAACCGAGTCCAATACAGAACTGAGGGCATAGGGAAAAGGAGGAGGTTTTTAAAGGGGAAGACAGGAAGTGAGATCATAGGGGTTGGGCTCATTGAGGTCTTCAGCCATTGGTTCGAGCCCAGATGTGACATCACAGGGGCCGGAGCCGGCAAGTGACGTCAGGAGAGCCAGGCGGAATCTCCCGGGAATGGCCTGCAGGCAAGGAAGAAAAAGAGTCAGTGCACTCTGACACATCCTGGTATGTCTCAGAACTGTCCTTACCCGAGCCCTTTAGCTGCCTCCCATGCGCACGTGTGTGACAGCACAAAAAAATTCAGATGCACAAAACTGTGTGGAAGCCAACTTCCATGCACTTCCGCTCCATAAATCCTGGTCAGTGTGAAATTTAACGCACATGCACACGCCTGCAACCCCACCCCGACTCCTCCCAGAATTGTACACATTTTAATATGCAACTCAATATAAATATCACCTTCCGTTCAGTGTTTGGTTAAAAGGCAGTGGCAAATGCACATGAAAAAGAGAAGAATTTCAGCAAATGCGGAATGCAGGCAAGGAAAAGTGTTGGCTTAAGCAGTGGTATAAGCAACAAAACCATGGTGTAGACACTCAAAACTTCAAGTTTGGAAAGTCGCATAGTGCCCAAAATAAAAAAAGAAATGGTCAGATATCACAGTTGACCTGTAAATGCAAGTTGCAGCACACCGTTTGTTTATTCTGTTTTAGACAGTATTACAAAAGCTGATCACCTTGTAATGGTCAAGGGGTTAAGGTGCTGCTGTGCCAAGCGTGTCTTGAGGTGCTGGCTGCACACACGCCTCTGCCTCGGAAACAGCTGGGCAACCATCTGGCTGTGTGCTGACAGACGCTGTTCTGGAGTCACAAAATGCAATATTGGATGCTGTAAGAGATGTGGCCAATGAACTAAAGACTTTAAGGACTGTACTATATGAAATTAAATGAACTGTTTAAAAAAAAAAACCTGTTTTTACATTATGCAAATTACATTAAAATGAACTTGTAATGCTGTTTGATTTGGATGATCATTTGGTGGGTCAGGGTCAGGTTCATCATACAGCGTCTCTTTAGGTACAGGCAAGCCTTGATTGTGCAGCATGCTAAATGCCTGCACAGTGCAACACAGGTTCCATGAACTATAGAGCAGCACATTAATAGAGTGGAAATGCTTTCTATTTACATAAGCAAATTCATTCTTTGAAGGCACATTTATAGTGTAGCTTCAGTGCCGAGCGTCACAACAGATTCTCTGGTCTTTATCTTTAAAAGAACTGCTTGCCTTTTGCCACATTAGTTGGAAAAAGAACCTGCGACTGTGAGGAGCTGCTGTTCTTATAGATTCTCCTCCTATATATGAAGTAATGTCAGCTCATTTTTTTGGTGATTCATCCCTGGCTGATGTAACTTGACCAGTGTCGTTCAATAGCAATGTGTGTGCAGTTGACCACTTTGATTAAATTTGGAAAACCGGACATTGCTGCGAACTGACCTTTAATGTTTTCCAGTTCAACTGCAGCATATGGAAATCTTACCTTTCTGGTTGATAAGTGGATAATTCCATCCTATATAGCTGGCATGGCGTGACTCAGTGGTAACTGAGAAATACCCGATTGGTCAGCAAGTTCATACTGAAAGCTCCTGTTGCTAAAAACCTGACAGTGGACAGAACTTGCAAAGGAGAAGGTAGAGCACAATTCCTCAAAGTCTGCCTTTGCAAAGCTGGCGTCAGTTCAGCACACAGCTCCAAGACGATAGCTCTTGAAAACTGAAATCAGCTTAGAAGCTGGTCATCATCATTATGTATAAATACGAGCTCTCTTCTAATTCTTCCATTTGCAATGACTTCTAACACGCTAAAGCAGCTATGGTAGTTGTAATAGTTTGGCCATTCCATGCACCATTATATTGTTATCGAATGATTACAATCGAATGAATTAAATTTGTAAGTGATATGCAATTAATTTTGGTGTAACCTACATTATAGATGTGAACCTGAAAAAAAAAGCAGACCACAGAAACACTAGCAATGCTTTGATGCTGGGTGCTGCCAGTTTGCAAAACCAAGCAGAGGCTTACATACGCAAGGGGGGGCCCTGCCATGAAAATGTGTGTACCTTTACACCAACTTTAGTTTTTATACATCTCGAAGTGAGTGTGGAAATGGGTATCCACAATAATTTTGCGCGTACACACCATTTATACGAGGGATGTTCAAAAAGTTTGCGCACATTCGCATTTTCATTGGAAACAGTTAAGGTGGGAGGAGTAGTAATTGAGCATTAAAAAGTTGGTATAACACTTGGAAAACTGCATCGCGAAGGAAGGTGACTATGTAGAAAAGTGATATAATTTGTTTTTGAAAATTATAATAGAGTTAAAAAAAAGTGCGGGAACTTTTTGAACGTCCCTCGTACTTGAGGCCCCTAGAGAAGAGACATCAAAAAGCATAAGTCATAAAGGTTGTAACTGAAAATCTATTCTCTCTCTTTCACCATTCCTAAACACTAAACCAAAAAACCTAATTTGAAGCCAGAAAAAGAGTCTAAACCACTAACAATAAATAATAACAATCGTGTATCAAAGTATTTTAATGTTTATCCACAAACTTGGATGACCAGCAAGTGCAGGAGAGAGAGACCACCAAAAACCATAATGTGAAGAACAAGACCTATACTTTTTTACGTAAAAGGAAAATACAGAAAGTTTCCTGAAAATGAGGCAACTTAAAAATAACAATATCCAAAATCCATTATCAAATCTTTGAACCAGAGCAGAGAGTTTAAAAACCGTAAAATCAAAAAACAATAAAAAAAGAATTCAAAGCGAATCCAAGAAGAGGAGGACGAACAGCAAGAGTAAAAGGTAATGGCCTCAGCAATCCGCAGAGGCATCTTAGGTCTTTACAGTATATAGGCAGAGGGCGGCTCACACAGTTACAGCATCGCTTGACAGCACCTATCTTACTATTCCAGCAAGCGGACCTCATTCTCCCTTTTACAAGACTGAGTGAGTGGCAGTCACAAGTATGATGATTATTCCCGTATCAGCTAAAAGTGAAATAAATGTTATAGGCAGAAGTTTTTATACCTTGGCTTTTAATACATCTATGAAAAGAAAGAAAGAAACAAAGTCTGCTTGCCCAAAATCTTTCTACTGACATAACCCAAAGGATACTTTACGTCACCCACTGGAGAGCCTCAGGTGACATCTTGACACCGCTACACTTATGTAAACAACTTCAGACCATGAACCTCTTGGGACATGATTTAACGTAGCTCGGTGCACAGCTTGAGTTGCCAGCATCATTATAAAATGTATAATCAAGTGTCTACTACATTCAAAGGTGCACATTTTCTTATTTGCTGTTTCTCTGTGAACCTGACATCTTGTTACACAAATGTGGAAACAGAGGCAGAGAAATGACTCAGAGTCTTCAAATCCCATAATATTTATCAGAGCAGCTTAGCGATTCCCTCACTGAGGTTTTCGGCTAGTCTTTAGGAATGATTGTTGCAGGCAACGACTTGTCTCTTATAATCTCTGAGAACAGTGTGTAGTCAGACCTCAAGAAGACAAACAAGTGTGATTAATCTTAACATCATGTAGTATAATTAAAAAGCATGCGTCTTTCTATCAAGGCTTGCTACATGATGTCATCTGAAGAGAGGTACATCATATAAACATGCTTCTTGAATAGGTTGATTCGATTTTCATCAGTCAAAAGTATTAAAAGTATTCATAAGTGTAGTTTTTTTTTTAGAATGTGACAGTGTTAAGCAACATGCTTCAGACATCCAATTTGAATTCCTGCCTTGGGAACATCTGAGTGGAGTTTGTATGTTTTTGCCTCTGCCTGTGTGGATTTTCCTCTTCATATTCAAGGTTTCCTATCACGTCCCTAACGACATGCAGATTAAATTAGACTCTAAACTGGACCAGTGTGTGCATGAGTGGGCACAGTGATGGACTGGTGCTCCATCCAAGGTTGCTTCCATGATATGTGTTGGCCTCTTGTATCCTTCACCTGTAACTGTGTGAATTATGGATTCATAGGTCCTGGCAGTATTGATGCTTAGGATCATCCCATAATACATGGTGCCCCCACTGGGGGGTTGTTCATATCTTAACAGGTGACCATCAGACAGTTATTCTTAGGGCACGGACACAAGAGCAGACAGTGGGGAAATTTAGCTTGGGATTTGAAGGTTCTGTGTATTAGGGTGGTAGCAAAGGGTCCTTTCGTGCTGATATGATCAAAGCCCTGATGACTCGATGAAAAATGTGCTGTGAAGTTTAATAATATGTAGGAGACTAACCTAAAGAATGGTCTAAGAGTTGGTACAAAAAAAGTAACATTGATTGTAAACATTTAAAAGGCAAAAGAAAAGTGAAGTGGAAGCAGAGGCAAGATCTGAACCAGAACTTATTCAATAAAATAATCCTATTTGTGGCAATTTATTTAAAAATGATTCCTTTATTCCTATATCTGCGTGAGTGGTCACAATATATAAAAATGGCTGCTATGATGTCACATGAGACGTGTACCATGCAGGATCCTAGTTTTAAAGTAACAGCGCCCATGCAGAGTCCATGGCAACAGCCTTACAGTAATTGGTACCTAAGACAAAGATGTGGTAAGGTCAGAGAAAATAAAAATTAAAAAGGTAAACAATGAAAATATATATTAACTAGGGGGTTCGCCCCCTGCTCACTTCGCTCGCAAACCCCCTGGCCTGTGCTACACACCAACCACTTTGTGTCTCTGCCGCTCGCATTGTGAAGAGGGGGGCTGAACAAACCCCAACGTTGCTTCTTCGAAACCCCCTCTTAAACGGTGACACAATTGGAAACAAATAGTTTTTTTTTACCTCCTCTTTGCTCAATCAGCTGCTGGCTTGTTGCTGCTGCCGTGCCGAGTGATCTGCATCTCGCACAGCGCTTCGAACATTTAAAAGCCTGTCCAGCAGCTGTCCTACTCTTTGTCTTTTATTTCCGGCCCCGAGTGTGGTTCAGTCTTTTGGCTCAAAGTCTCATCTCACGGGATGTGAGTTCTTGATATTAGTTTAGTGTATAATTTAAAAATGGAATAAAAAATCTCTCTAGTTCAGTTAAATTTGATGGCTGCCGAGCATGGACAACCTGATTCAAATCAGCCCATAGATTTTTGATGATATTCAAGTCATGGGACTGTGATAGCCATTCCAGAACATTGTACTTCTCCCTCTACATGAATGCCTTTGTAGATTTCAAACTGTGTTTTGGGTCATTGTCTTGTTGGAATATCCAACCCCTGCGTAACTTCAACTTTGTGACTGATGCTTGAACATTATCCTGAAGAATTTGTTGATATTGGGTTGAATTCATCCGACCCTCAACTTTAACAAGGGTCCTAGTCCCTGAACTAGTCACACAGCCCCACAGCATAATGGAACCTCCACCAAATTTGACAGTAGGTAGCAGGTGTTTTTCTTGGAATGCAGTGTTCTTTGTCCGCCATACAAAGCGCTTTTTGTTATGACAAATAACTCAATTTTTGTCTCATCAGTCCAAAGCACTTTGTTCCAAAATGAATCTGGCTTGTCTAAATGAGCATTTGCATACAACAAGTGACTCTGTTTGTGGTGTAAGTGCAAAAAGGGCTTCTTTCTCATCACCCTGCCATACAGATGTTCTTTGTGCAAATTGTGCTGAATTGTAGAACGATGTACAGATACACCATCTGCAGCAAGATGTTCTTGCAGGTCTTTGGAGGTGATCTGTGGGTTGTCTGTAACCATTCTCACAATCCTGCGCATATGCCACTCCTGTATTTTTCTTGTCCTACCAGACCTGGGTTTAACAGCAACTGTGCCTGTGGCCTTCCATTTCCTGATTCTATTCCTTACAGTTGAAACTGACAGTTTAAACCTCTGAGATAGCTTTTTGTAGCCTTCTCCTAAACCATGAGACTGAACAATCTTTGTTGTCAGATCTTTTGAGAGTTGCTTTGAAGATCCCATGCTGTCACTCTTCAGAGGAGAGTCAAAGGGAAGCACAACTTGCAATTGACCACCTTAAATACCCTTTCTCATGATTGGACACACCTGTCTACAAAGTTCAAGGCTTAACGTGCTAATCCAACCAATTTGGTGTTGCAAGTAATCAGTATTGAGCAGTTCCATGCATTCAAATCAGCAAAATTACAACGGGACCCAAATTTTTGCACAGCCAGTTTTTCACATTTGATTTAATTTCACACAACTAAATACTGCTTCACTAAACATCTTTGTTCGGAAAACACCCCAGTACTCAGATGTTCCTAGGAAATGAAAGACATACCACTGTTATCTTTTTTGTTGAAAGTAGAGTAAATTATTATGCAGGCTGAGAGGGGTTTCCCAAACTTTTTCATATGACTGCACGTATGAAAATCAGATTTTTAACAGCAGGTAACAGAACTAGAACATTTCCTATACTTGTAAAGACATATTAATGCAGTTTTCGGGTTGCATTTGGATTTCCTCAGGTTTAAAATATCATTAGTGCACCACTAAGTATGTTTAACCTATTTAAAACCCTGCCTTTCACATTTGTGACAGCAAAATTCACTTCAAATGTTACACCATATTACAGAATTGTATCCTGCAGTACCTCCACTTTAGGTGAGCTGTTGTTTTTATTGAGAATTTCACATCAAAGCAGAAATATGGGACATTTAAATAGAAGGACACTGGGTCAGGCAGTACAAATTCTAGGACTGCAAAATTTTGATGCCTGGCCTCCCTGTGTGTGCATGCCATTCAAAGAAAAGCACTATCATTAAATACACTTTATGTCTAGACTTACACACCGACATGACCTAAAATGGAAATGTAGTCTTTTAAATAATGGATGTAGGTAATTTGCTTTAAATCACCGAAGCATTAACTTCTTGCAGTTCAAGTTAGACTCGGAAATAACCAAATACTATATATTGATTTAAGAGCATCCGATTTACAAAGAAAAAAATTAAGAAAGAAAAGGAAGAAAAAAGAAACGATGTTTTTGCTTTTCAATAACAAGTTCCAGCAGCTTGCTCCAGCTTCTTGTTATACCCCTGGGACCTGAAGCACCTGAAGCAGCCGGCCTCGTTGTCATGCCAACCTCAAGCACTCTAAAAGCGAGCTTCTTTAATATCTGCTGCAGTCCTCGAGGACCGCCATGGCAGCTGGTTTTTTTGTGATCTGAGGTCAGTCCCTGCTGTTGATTGAACTAATTGTTTAATTAGATGGCTCAGCTCAGCACCCTGCCGGAATGCTCACGAATCACCAGTACTGCCAGGTTTGCTCATTTTGAAATTTGCAATCCTGCTTAGAGCTGTCACAGTTTTTTAGTACACAGGAATCCATTCGGTTTCTGTATGATTTTCTAGGTCACTTGCTTGTTAATGTTCTGAATTCCGTATTGTTTCTGTTGTCCTGAAGCAGCAGTCATTTTGCAATAATGTGCTAGTCAGCTAGCTTTGCACAGATCCGTTTACTGTTGCCAGGGTCGACAATAAAATAGCTCTTTTAATAATATCTGAAAAATGAAAGAATTGATGGGAACTGATCCATTCCATAAAGTACAATATTTTAAAGATTTTCTAAATACTTGAAGAAATTTATAATACAGCAGGAAAAGAGTCCAGGACTGATGCACCCAACAAAATGGCAGAAATTGATTTGTAAAGTTGCATTTACACTATGCCTCTATGATGTGACCTGATTCCAATTTTTCAACATATCTGATGGAAATTAGTGCCTGTATTTATCAAGTGTCTCAGAATTATTCCTAGGAATTGCACTACAAGTCTGACTAGGATATACATTTGTACTTCCCCAGAGCAGTATATCAGAAGTAGATATGAACCCACTCTCAGTGAGAAGTAGTGTTGATCAGCTAATTTCACCAAAGCGTTATTCGCAGCGAATTTGCAGTGTTCGCCTTTGTTTGTTGAATTATTTACTGATTCTTCGGCTGGTTTAGGAGGACTTTTTTTCAAGCATCCCATAATGCTTTGCAAGGCCAGCATGACATCCCCTGGAGCTGTAACAGCCAACACTAGATGGACTGCCCCCCCGAGTGCATAATGCTGGTCATTTGCATTACATCCTGGTTACAAATCTTTCACTATACAGGGGGTCCTCAGGTTATGACACAGTTCTGTTTCTACAATAGTGATGTAACCCGAATTTTGGTGTAAGTTGAAATACATCCTAGCCTAAGTCACTTACCTATCCTAACACATTTGCAAAATCATAATTTAGAACATAAAAACACAACTAAGGCACAGAAAAAGGAAAAGGACATACGTATACTGTACTGTATACTGTACTGTAGTAACAGAAAAAATGACAAAAAATGAGTGTAGAAAAAAATTCCTTACCTTTATTCCTTCTGATCTCTTTACAATGTCTAATTTCACTTCCATCATGATGGCTTTCGTCTTCGAAGCACTACCATCTGAAGACTATGACTTTCGTTTAGGAGCCATGATAAGGGCCACAAAGTCACTAAACAAAGTCATACAAACGGAACACTTCCTCCATGCACAACGAAACTAGTTCGCCCACGTAGTCTGTAAATACGACGCTAACGGCATAAGCCAAAACACTCATGTTTCAATTTTTTTTAGTTTTTATGGGAGTGAGCGTTGTAAACTCAAAACGTCGTATGTCGAGACATTGTAACCCAAGGACTCCCTGTGTTCTTTCTTCTTTGACCTCACAGTGGTTAGCGCTCTGAAGAGCACACGATTGCAGACATAGTATTGCTAGTCTACTGGCTGATCGCTGCAGATTTGAACACTGAGAGAAACACAGGGTTAGCAGAGAAAACTCATGCAGATATAAAGAGAACATGCAGACTTCATGGAAACCAAAGGTGCTAAGGCAGCTGGTGAACTACTATAGCATCAGCATTCATACCAGTTTTCAAATTACATTTTCCTTAAAAACAAATGCTATAAAATGTAAAAGCATAAATGCACATTAATACTGTGTATATAGTAAGTGAACTCAATTTAAGAAGCTTAACAGATACAGTAAGTAAATAATGCAGCTCTCCGATTTTATTTTTATGAAACATATACAGCATAAATAATGAGTTATGTCTGCTTTTTGCCAATGTGTAGGTCAGTCTTCAAGTTCCACGTCAGAGGGTGTGCCGTATGCATGCGTAATTAGCCACGTGGAGAATGAAAACAAACCTTGAAAGAGCCTGACACAACCCCAGGTTCCAAACACAGGAAACTCCTTGCAATAGTATTAACAAAAATGAAAGATAGAAGAAAAACTGCAAAGCATCAGCACAGACATTTTGGAGAGCCTTCAGCACAACTTTAAAAAATAGAATGAGCCAGTGGCTAAAATCATAACACGCCACTTTGTATTTTCTGCCTTTTAGGGTGTGAGACATTCCCGGACACCACCAGACTGAGACCACAACTTTATCCAAAAAGACACATTTATTAAGCACAAATTACAGTCTCACACAACACACCCTCTTCACCAGCCTCTCTCTCAATGTCTGTGGCCGACTTTCCTCTCCTCACAGGAGCTTCGCCCTGCTCCCACTCCTGACTCTAGCTCCCTAATAGTAGGGAGGCGGCCCTTTTTATTTCCACCCGGATGTGCTCCACGTGCCTGATGACGTCCTTCCGGCAGCACTTCCTGGTGTGGCGGAAGTGCGGCCCTTGCACCTGGAAGCACTCCGGCCGTCCCTGGAAGGATCTTCCTCCATCTTCCCGGATGTGGCGGAAGCAAATGTTTCCCAGGCTCCATGAGGCTTGGGGCGCCCCCTGGCGGTGGCTACGGGTCCCAACAGGCTGGAACCTCCTTGCTCCTCTCCCGTGGTCCTTTCCCAATCCAGGGCGGTTGCCCCCTCATGGCCCGGAGGACGTATATGTCACCTCCCGGTCCATCCAGGCATCCCGGCTGGGTAAGGCCCCCAGCCTCCTGTGACAAGGGCTAATGTTTTTTTTTTTTCTTTTCTCCCAGGGCTGAATATATGCAATCGTTAATAATAGGCAATAGTTTCACACATAAAACAACCTACATATTTTTTCTAAGTGATTTTCGGCATTTCCGCTTTGTTTTGATGAAGTATACATTTGCACATCTCTGACTTACAGAGGCACAATGGCACAGTGGTTGGCACTGCTGCAGTGCTTCATAAATATAGGCACAGATTTTGATGTACTGTAACCACAAAATGTTGGAGACCACTTTCATATCTGATGCTGAATTCTGATTAAATTCTAATTGCTAATATTTGGTCTGTGTTTAAAATCATAAACTGTGTTTAAAATAGTGTATTTTCACCCAGGGATATGACTTTGTTATGTCAGCTGTGTGCATCATGTAACAATCATGGTGGATGAAATAAGTAGTCAGTGATGTGGATATGAAACATTTTTTTCTTTTTTTGCTGCACTGCGCTGACTCGGTGTATTTAGAAAATGAGTTTGGCTTCAAAACATGAGAAATTGGAGACCATTAACAGAAAAACATGGATTGATCTTTATACTTTATCTGTGTGACTAGGTGACAACACATCTGCAGCACATGTAACCTGAATATGTACACAGATCCTCATGCCACATTTAGACCAAGTAATATAAAAAGCAAACCAATTCCAATTCAGGTTTCAAGACTGGTAGTGTAAAAGTTGTTACTCTGGTCTAGTGGTCACCATTAAGAGTTTTTTTGTGCAACAGTCACATCATTTAAAAGAAATAAAACACATAGGGCCTCATTTAGAATAATAAGAGTGGATGAGGTTATAAATATGACTGAACAACAAAGAATAATACAGTTTGTTGTAATATTTGTGAGTCAAGTGTATGCCACCAAATCCAATAGGCAAATACTTTTGAAATAAATACCATATATACTCACGGATAAGTCAGGACTTGATTTTACAGTATTTTATAATAAGTCGATTGCAGAAAACTCACGCTATTGGTACAAGGGATTATGATATGCTAACACCCACCTGAGAGAGTAACCACTGAGCACACTGTCTTTTATTTTTATGTAGGTGCGGCAATGCGCTGTATCAGCGGGTGCTCCTAACCCCTCTCTCTCTCTCTCTTTTGTGCCTACGTGACCACACAGTAATACCCAGACTATTCTGAAGCAATGTTTGCAATGATTTGTGTTTTTGTATCTCACACCCTCATACACCTTTATCGTAAGAGCATCCCTTATCTACGATGGAGTGTTCGATCCAAAGAAAATATGAAGCTGGTTTTAAATGAAATGTCATTGAAGTAGCGAAAGAAATTGGTAACTGCACTGCTGCAACAAAATTTGATGTGTCTGAGAAACTGATCTGAGATTGAAGGAGGCAAGAAGATGTAAAAAGAATGTAAGTGTCGCATTTTTCAACAGGCATATTAGGCGGAGTCTGATGTTATGATCGATTTTTCGGGTTTCAAGACCCAACTTATACGTGAGTATATACGGTATACAAGACCTGGTTAACTGATGACGTAAAAGCCCTACTAGGGGTCATTCTATTTGGCCAGGACACAACTTCAGACTTCCTGATTACAATGACAATATCAGGGAGAAAAACTTACTGCCTTAAATTATTATCTGCTTAGTGGAAAATACATTTTATTAAACAGCCTTCTCAGTGTGGCTTCTAGCAGAATTAAAGGAGCTATTGGCAACAATGTGTCTATAACGTTTTCCAAACAGACCTCTTTAGAGTGCCTAGTTAACTTAACAGGCTTATGTTTGCGATGTGAGATGGTAATTCTAATTACTGGAGGAATAAACTATGCAGACAAGAGTTGATTGTGCAACCTCTGTTTTCTAATCCAAGATGCGAGGTGCGGTTTGATCATATTCTAGTATCACATTGAGTGTGATTACCTGTGCTTCAATAACCCAGTTATTTTCACAAAAGCCCAGTTTAAAAATGCCAATTATACCCTTTTCCAGTAAGAGAAACTTGGATATTGTTCCCTGAGAAACCATACTGATTTCATAATGTGCACATGTCTGTTGCGCTCCGATAGTCTTTGCATGTTTGCTTTGCACACGCACCCAGCAGCCACAGGTAGAAAGCATCCACAAAGATACATTTTCTGAGGCAAATGCTCGGGCGACCACATTATTCCGTCTTCTGGTTGAAATAATATTTCTCAGTTGTTCAGAAATCAATACATTTATGTTGACGAGCTGAGCATACATTGCTAAACTCAGCAGCACAATCTTGAAAGACACAAGACTTGTTTTTGGATTCATGGCTGCCGATGATGACATTTAACTCTTGAATGACTTCAGAGGAGTTCTTCCATGGGTGGACTCCATAAGCAGACTCACACATGTAAACTGGGGTTTTTAAAAAACCAGGTGTCTGCCTAAACTGGGCTACTCACCTTATCCTGGTTCTGTGTGTGCACTCGTTCATATTGATAAATTCCGGGGAAGCGTGGTGGTGCAGTGATTAGTGTTTTGGCGTCGTCGCTCCAGAGTCCTATCTGCATGGAGTATGAAAATCCTTCTGATCTCTACATGGTTTTCATTACGTGTCCCAAAAACGTGCATGTTATGTTGGCTCTGAGTAAATGAGACTGTAGGCATGCCATGAGGTATAGTACAGACATCAGCCCCCTACATCCTTAATTATCTTGGTGGGTTTAGAAAATGAAGAAATGTACAATGTGCTGGTGCCAAATTTGTAAATAAAGCCATGAGTTTTAATAAGAAATTTTCACATTTGCTGCATTTAAAGTAAATTTTGAATACTGTATTCATGTGCTAGAAGAACGCTATATTTTATACTTAACCATCATGCCCCTCTAACCTTCATATATCAACACATTATTATGTAGAAACTGCAAGTAAAACAGGAAAAGTGCTAAATAAAACATAATTGTGTGAACATGTTTTGTGAACAAATTAGATGAATGTTGAAACTTTTTGGGTTCAGTGTAATTAATTTCTTTGGCTAAATTATGCTGTTATGTTTTTACATTATTATGTACAAAGACTTTTTGGCATGTAAACTAACAAATCAAAAATATCCTATAAATATTTCAACATATGGAAATAATATTCTTGAATTTACTTGCTTTGGTAAGCTTTCCATATCTTCTAACATTACTGTGCATATCTTGCTATTTTCATAAATGCACATTTTCTTGTGGCTCGCAAGCATTTAACACAATTGTTAGTGATTTATTATAAATCCTGACTGCATGCTTGGAAGTTGTAGAACTGTTTGAAACTACTAAGTCACGTCTAATATACAATAAAATTATACTTTTGGTCTCACTTAAGTTAATGCAGCCAACCATTTTCAAAGCTGCTTATTTCAAGTCCAAAGGCTAACCTGGCATTATTAGGTACAAGGCAGGAGCCTGGCATGAATAAGATGCCAGCCCACTGTGAGGCACACTGACTACACTGACTGCCATTTTAGTTGTAAATTCAGCTAACCTTCCCATCTTTAATGTATAGGAGGACTTGCAGAAGAGAGAGAATGTCCAGACCCCATACAGATGATGAGCATGCCAGTTGAACCCAGGACTTAAACTATAAACCTGCAGCACTAACCACCTTGTCATTCTTACTTTAGTTCAGGTATTAAGAATATTTTAAATTGGAGTGATGAGGTAATCACTGCAGTATTTGTCTGTCGGTGTAATTAAAGTGATTTTAGACCTTGTTACAATATACCTGCTGTGTAGTGGTAGTAAGGGAATTGGGATAGTAATACTTAATAAAAGTATCTGTGTCTATCTGGTCGCTATGTCTCTGTCATTCCAAAATGATGGCACACCACAAACATTTTTAATAATAAAATGCAGGGCATTTGCCCTTCCAGTTGACGCCAAATCAAACAATAACTCTCTTTACGAATCCCATACCAAATGGCATATAACAGAGACATGTGTATTGCATGGTGTAATGCAGATGTTAACCCTGAAATCTACATTGATTACTTAGATTTCAACTGGTCTTAGACAGATAGCAGAGATAGTTTTTAATAAATAAGACATTTTTATGTATTCATACATAACAGTGCATTTCTAGTCTGAGCATAGCAATGATCTAAACTAAAGCGTACATTTTTTTATATCATAAATTGTGTGCTGTCGATTTCACTTCTTGCAAGTTGTCCTTTCTCTAATTCATTTCATATTAGAATCGTATTAGAATCAGGTTACAACTTCTGTTGAACATACAGTGCATATGGTTACCCATTCACGTAATCTAGAGGCTGCAGTGGGTGCAAGGCAGGAAACAGCAAAGTACCTACAGTGTTTATTTTAGGACCTCTTCTTCCCTTCGACAAAATGCCATCCTTCCTCTGGCAAAACTGCATCTTCATTCCTACCTCTGCGAAAAAGACATCCTCCGCAGTAAAACTCCTTCCTACCTCCTATCTCTTTCAAAACGCAGTCTTCCTTCTGACAACACACTATCTTTCCCCTAACAAAATGCCATTCTCCTTCCTGCCTTCAATTCCTGCAAAAATCTCTCTACTCCCTGCTACCTCAGACACAAAAGTGAGAAAAATGCAAGCTGGGCACTTATAAGTGGATGCCGTTTTGTTGGGTTCAGAGGACTGATGCCGTTTTGTACGTGATAGGATGGAGGATGAAGTTTTACTGCAGGGAAGTTTTGTTGGTGTATGGATGCCGTTTTGGCAGAGGTAGGAGGACTTTTGCCAGAAAAAGGATGGCATTTTTTCGAAGGAAGGAGGATGTCCTAAAATGGACACCATACTGAACAAGGTGCTAGCCCATCACAGGGCCCATTTGCACACCCACACAGAAGCCAGTTTGGAATTGGAATGCAGGTGAAAATACATTTTACTCAGATAAAAACAAGCGCAAGCATTGAGACATTGTGCAAACTACCACACAGGATAGAAACGCCACAAATGGGGTCCATAAAGCAACATATAATTACTACTGGCTGTAAAATACATTATTTACTTCTGTAACAAAACATTTAAAATGTGAATCTGTTTAATAGGTTTTAATGTAAATAGGTTTATATAAATGTTTTCTATGAATTAGGAAATTGGGCTACTGTTGGCCGAAGAAGAAGAAGAAATCCGCTGTGGCAAGCCGAAAAAAAAAAAGAAGAAGGAAATATTTTGAGATTTTCCTGCCTACTATCAGACTTCTTCTGAAGGTGCTCTTTAAATTCATATCACATACTCTGTACTGTGGAAAGGCGCTGGGCCACAGTGTTGGCAAGCTGCTCAATAGCTCACTATTCAGGCTGACCTCTCGCTTGGTATGTCCAGCAGTGTCCTGCCATCTCATCTCGTTCATCGTTAGCTGGTGTTGAGGATCTTGTTGTTTTTTGTGGCATAACATTGTGTGTGATTTTGTTTGACGGTCAGACTGTATGACTTGTGGTGGCAATAAAAACAATCAGTCTGATGTAGAGACAGCATTGTATGTCCCACAGTTGATGTGCGTCTGAGTGGCCAGTGAAATGTGCTCCACTTTCAGCAGATGTCACCACTGTTCTTTTTCTCACAGCCATGGTGTGTGCCTACTGTGAGAAGGACCCAAAGAGAAGTTATATTTCTGGGGTGGCCCTCACCTCCAAGTTTTTTGCCATAGGAGCACATGTAATGTCTTAAGCTTTCTGATTAAGACAAAGATTAAGGTTCTAGGACCAGAGATGTGTGCGAGTTTTTGTGTGACAGATGAACAACCCATATCATTATATACAGTATATATATATATACTATATATATATATATATATATATATATATATATATATATATATATTGTGGAGCCGACCCGGACACAGACAGGCGGACATGTTGTTAAATACCACCACACGTTTATTATTTACACTATATACAAACATTGTGTCACTCAGACACATTCCTGTGCACACCACAAACCCCAATATACAGTCCTGGCCACTCAATGCCTTTCTTCGGGCCACCTCCACACTCCTCTACTGCCTCGTCCTACTTCCACCCGACTCTAGCGCTGAATGAAGGGAGACGGCCCCTTTTATACATGACCCGGATGAGCTCCAGGTGCTTCCGACACTCCCCGTTAGCGCCCCAGCGTGGCGGAAGTGCCGGCTGTTCTCCCGGCAGCTCTCCGGGTGTCGTCCAAAGTCTTCCCCCCAGCACTTCCTGGTGTGGCGGAAGTGCTGGGGCAACAGGTCCCCAAGGCATTGGGGCGCCTCCTGGCGGTGACCACGGGCCCCTACAGGAAAGAAAGATAAAGCTGCAGAAAAACATTTTCAAAAAAAGCACTGGTGGTATTAAACACTTTGCAACAACATAAATGTTATAATAAAGTGGACAAAAATGAGTATTATGCTGTAAGATATATATTCAACTGAGGTATTGGTCAAATTTCAAACGTTGATTCAGATTGCATCCAGCTGGCAGTGTGTTCTTTAGAAAAGGAAGCTGATAAATCTCTCGGCAGTGCCCATGGCACTGACATTAAGACAAAGACATATGGCGCTAGAGAAAGGTTATGTGTAACTTACTTTTAATGTTGCTCTTACACCAACACAGAACAAACTTTTGTTAGCATATAGAATGAAAAAAAAAAGTGTTATGAAGCAGTGGGGTGCGTTTGTCCAACCATAGGCAAGCTTGAAATGTCTGTGAGGCAATGCCAGCTATCTTATACTCTTTGGCACCAAAGAAATAAAGACACACTTTTGTTCATTCTTCATTGGCCATTAGCATTTACAAAAATAAGCAAAGCAAAAATAACTATAACTTAGTTATCTTGAGTGGGCACCACAAAAGAACAAGGACTGGAATGCTAATTCATATCAATGTTGGCTCATAACAGCTGGATTTCAGCATTTCTGTGAATTTCCTGGATTAAAAGCCCTTTGAACACAAATGTACTTGAAACCTAAAAGCTCGGCCTAGGATTCGTACCTCTCAGTTGCCTACATATCCCACTTCAATGGAATCATTTGGTTTTATCTTTACTTATTTCACTTAAAACAAGTTGGCAGGGTGGCTGGGGGGCAGTTGGACTGTAGTGTTTGGCAAAGTTTTTACTTTGTATTCTTTAATGACTGTACTGTTAAACCCAAAATATAAAACATACCAGATGTTGAAAAAAAAACAAATCTCTTTTAGGAATCTGAACAGATATCAAAGTGTTTTTACATTAATGGAAAAACTACAAATGCTGTGAAAACAAAATAATTAAAAAGAACATCTAGTCCTTTTCCAAACTATAATAAACACCTAAGTAAACTATTTGACATTAATCTCACTACTCTGTAGAATTCCAGAAAAAGGACTGCAGCCAGGTTATGCCTTCTCTAAAACGATCAACTAGATCACTCCTCAGCTCAACATGCCCTTTATTATACCCTTTTACATTAGCAATTTGGTATGATTACTAACGGGCAACAGAACAAAATTTGCTGCTATTTTTTACTCATCATTTTCAGATATTGACTTAGTATGCTGCTGAAATGTCCCACCACACTTGAGGAATGAGACCACAGCACTGCTCTTCTACAGTTTCTACGCTGGCTTCAAATTACGTTCAAGGCTGATTTCTAAATCCACCTTCTAATGTATAAAGTTGTTAATCGTTTAGTTTACCTTTATCCTTCAGAAGACCTTAAAGCCTAAACTCTTAATGCTTTCACAAAGTACAGGCCTTCTCACAAAGGAAAAATAAGAATGCTATTGAAGTGAGACCCCCTCATTGACAGGGTCCCCCACTTTTAAATTGAACTTCATGTTACTGTACTCAGGCTGTGAAACTACTACTTTGCCATACTTTTCCTTCTTAGAACTGCACATTATGTTCTTCACACTGCAAATGCATTTAACTATACACCTCTAAAATAAATGCAAGAAACAGGTGAGCATGGTAAAAGTGCTATATAAATAACATTTATTATTATTATTATTATTATTATTATTATTATTATTAAAACGTTTGGCCCACCAGCTGATGATCCCAGTATATTGAAGGCAGGTTTGGCAGAACAGTTTAGAAAAACAAGAGAGTGATGTTGTCTTCTCAGATGTGAGTCCATATTGAAAAGGCTGGGCTTATAAGGCTTCTGGACTGGAAGAGGAAGTGGAAGTGACATCACAGGTCCTTGGCATTTGGAGCTACTGGTCTGCATATAAAGTAGGACAAGATGTCAACAACAGTGCCCCCTCTGTACTCATGGTGGTAGTACAGCCAATACTCGAGCCCTTAGAATGCTCCCTAATCACATGTGTGTGACAATCCATTATGAAGTCCAGTTCAGGACCACAGGAGCTGCAGTCTATCCCAACAGCATCACTTGGGAGGCAGGAACCAACCTTCAAACATGTACGGCAAAAAATCCATTAGTTATGTCCATTCTTTCCTTGGTATATGTTGTGGTACACGGTGCCAACACCGCCTTGCCCACACCACAAAATGAAATGAGGCATCACAGTTTATCTGATCCTCAGTGAGGGATGCATTATTAGACCATCATATTATTATCCTCAGATTCTGGACAGTGGTATGTATCCTACTAAACGGTCATGATGCCTGACATGGCCTACTTCAGAGTGCAATTACACTTACCAGGAGGTTTGTGTTTTTGGGAAAACTGTCAGTTGTCCTCTCTTGTGATGCTAAATGGCCATATTTTTGTTAGCTATATCCATCCATCCATTGTCTAACCTGCTGAATCCGAATAGGGTCACGGGGGTCTGCTGGAGCCAATCCCAGCCAACACAGGGCACAAGGCAGGAACCAATCCTGGGCAGGGTGCCAACCCACCGCAGGACACACACAAACACACCCACACACCAAGCACACACTAGGGCCAATTTAGAATCGCCAATCCACCTAACCAGCATGTCTTTGGATTGTGGGAGGAAACCGGAGCGCCCGGAGGAAACCCACGCAGACACGGGGAGAACATGCAAACTCCACGCAGGGAGGACCCGGGAAGTGAACCCAGGTCTCCTAACTGCGAGGCAGCAGCGCTACCACTGCGCCACCGTGCCGCCCTTGTTAGCTATATTTCCCATATATTATTTAAGTTTTATTTTAGTTTACTACATTTGTTTTCTAATGTTCACTTTGGGTATAGCCTATGCAAGAATCATAGAAATGAAATTTATTATTATACATTTAACAGTTGCTTTTTTGTTTCAGTTATCATGAACCATCAACTCCAAAAAACAGATTAAACAGTTTCAAGTAAAGGATGATTGGATATTTCCAATTGTTAAGCAGTGAAAGTAGCCTTAGGTTATGTCCACACTATTTTGTTTTCATTTAAAAACTTACCATCCATCAATGCGCTTTCACTTCATTTACAAAAGTATCTCAGTCCATGCTAACATGACAGAAGATGAAAATGATGTAGATGTTCACCTAGATGAAGAGATAGTAAGGCCGCCAGACACGCGATTTACTGTAATCTGAAAACAGTGGCAATCAGTACATTTTTTGCATTTGTGCCTGTGTGCAACATTCAAACTTTAAAAAGTGCAATTTAGATACATAGAGGTGAGCTACACAACAAATACCATGGAAAGCAGCTCCTCTGTGGCCGCTACGTTGGAATATGGGTTTCTTCCTTGAAGGTTGACCAATTAGGGAAAGGGACATTGTGTTGTGAGCAGGATCCAATCAGGGAAGAGCTACTAAATAAGCACTTAGAGTCAGCGTTTGTAAAAGCTGACATTTTCACTAGTCTACATTTCAATGTTGAGGCAGCTTTTACAAAGTATACGGCTCTGAAGAGAGTTTTCTAAAGTCTCTGTTTTTGGGGCTTAAAGATGCCATGATGGTGTGTGGACAAAAGGTGAAAATGGAGGCTACTGTCTGCCTTTTAAAACAATAAAGTAGTAGGGAGGACATAGTCTTAAGCTGTCTTCAGAGAAAAGCACTATATAAAAATATATTGAAATGAACTTAAATGAATGTTTGCTGTAGAACTCTCCAGTACCCTTACTTCCCTTTAAATTTTCATAGTTTGTATTTTATACCTTCTGGGGAAAGAAAAGGGCAACCTGCTCTCTTCTAACTAGAATTTAAGAAAATGTCACAAGAAAAAAAGAGATACCACAATTAATCTGAAAATTAAAGTACTCCATAAAATATATCAGTAATAGCAATTAAACTTCATTACAACATTAATCAGATTAATGGAAAAGAAAACAGCACAGTGACAGTTACAATTAGCTGAAGAGTTTCTTCTAAGGTTTAACTACAATGCTGAAAATGCCCTTAGAATAAAATAACATTGACAAGAGTTTATGTAAGGAAAACATTGTCATGATAATAAGCCTCTCTTGGCAATGAAGGTTAAATTTAATCTTGGTAGAACCCCAAACACAGCTGTTAGCGGATTTTGTCTTTGAAAATGATCTGCTGCAGCTTTTTGTTATTACGGCAAAGCATTGCTTAACATATGATTCACTGCAATGGTTTTTGCATTTTATACAAAAACTACATTAATATTTATTTACTTAGGAAGATGCTTTATCCAAAGAAACTTACAAGGAGCAGATGTTTGAAGGCAAATACCAAAAATGTGGGTAAATACTTTTATTGTGATTGTAATGGGTATAACTAAGATTTGTGTGGCAAGTCCTCAAATGGAATAATAAAGTACACCGTACAACGTAAATCAGATAATGCATAGATGTAAAATACTAAATAAAAACTACAACAGAAGTACAAAAATAGATACTAAGATAGTTAAATAATTATGGTCTAATAAAAAGAAAATTATAAAAAACTAAAATAAAATCATTCCCCTTACAGTACTGGGAAGAAGGATAAGCATTTACAGTGTGAGAGCTAGCCCGACCACAGACAGACAGACACCGTTCTTAAGTCCACCACACACGGTTTATTTACACTATATACAAGTTCATAAAGTCCCGCACAACACACAGTGCTCCAGCACCAAACACCCTTTATCTCTCGGGCCTCTCAATGGTACTCTTTGGGCCGCCTTCTCTCCTCTCTCTGAAGCCTTGACCTCTTCCTCCCGACTCTCGCTCCTCGACTGTTGGAAGGTGGCCCCTTTTAGGCTCACCTGGATATGTTCCAGGTGCCCCTTGATGAATCTCTGCCGGCACTTCCTGGTGTGGTGGAAGTGCCGCACGAGCACCCGGAAGCACTCCGGGTGACCCTGGAATTCCTTCCGCCAGAACTTCCTGGTGTGGTGGAAGTGCTGGCTTCCAGAGCACTAGGATCCAGCAGGTGGCCACGAGCCCCTATAGGGTTGAGTTTCCCATATCGGTTCCTGTGACCCCCATAGCAACCAGGGTGGCTGTCCTCTCGCGGCCTGGGGGAGGTACTGTATAATCCCTCTCCTGGTCCTTCCAGGCGTCCCGGCTGGGTCTGACCCCCAGCCTGCGACAACCGTATAAGGCACTTTCAGAGCTCTGTCACTTTCAACAGAGTAGACTGAGTAAGGATGCCTCAAGAAGCAGTTCTGCAATCTATATGTGCCTGTACCGGGCAACCATATGCAGTACCAGGGCAGCGATACATGTGCTAAATAAAGTGTCCGCCCTATATTCCTTGTAAAGCATGTTAATAGTACAGTTGCCAAGCTATCTTTCCATCAGTCTTTCAACCAATTTGAAGATCAGATACTGAAAAAGTTTGTGACAGCAGCATTTAGCACAAGAAAGGACTCCCTCCCCTCCCAGCCACACTGTTTTGATAGAATGACAATGTCATGTTTCTGAAGTTTTAGAACATGCTGAGTGCAAATTTGCACTCTTTTTGACTTTGTTATAAATTTCTGTAACATTTTTTGTGCCGCCATTTGATGTGAAGGTGCTATTTTTTGTGGTTTTCTCTTATGGGATGCCATGTTGTTCACTGTTGCATTGTGGGGTTATGAGTGATTATCACTTGTCACATGATTTCTTACATCACTATTTAAGATGGTGGTGCACTAATGCTAATTGCATGTGTTTACTGATAAATGGCAAAATGGTTTGTGTGTTGCTGTAGAGAGTTTTTACAAAATTCAGGTATTTAGGATTTTGCCATTTGTATGGTGACTTTGTTTTTCGGAAAACTTTGTGGGTCCTGACAATTTATGTTAATGTTTTTCGCTGTTTTTTCAAGACTCCATCACTAGCATTAGTTGTATTTTCTTTGTCTTTGAAATGTATTTTTGTAATTTTTGTTAGTGAATATGTTTTTGTTTATTTTAGAATTATCCCGTTGTCTTATTAGTTTTAGTTGAGCTGAACAGGCTGGATGGAGCATCCTGGCACTGCAAGTGAACTGGGCTGATACCTAAGACCCCATTTAAGGGGTTTGCAGACCCTTGGCTGACAACTGGGGTATTGAGTAACATTTTCTGTGCATTAGTGCCTTTTCCACTGTGTTGCTTTTGTCTTCTTATTCTTTTCAACTTTTTACTTTTGTTTGGGGCTTTTTTGTATTCTTAGGACTTTTGGTGTTTTGGCCTTGCAGTTCTAGGCCTTTTGTGTTTAATGCCCATCTATATTTTGCGTTTTGTATTTTTGGACTTTTATGGTCTGAATATTTTTATAAGTTAACTTTCTTCTGTACATTTAAATTACTTTGCCTAATTTTTGGTGTATTTTCTTAATCCTTCTATCTTATTTTTATGTGTGTTATGTTTTCATTACTTGGCCTTAAGTCCTTGTGTATTATTCTTGATAACTTTGCCTTATTTTTTTTGTATATTAATTTTTAATTACTTGGCCGAATCTTCTTAATTGTATTTTGCAATACAAAGGTTTGTCGTTATGTATTACTTTTAGTCAATAGATCTGGTATACTTAGAACCATCCTGGTTAAGGATTCTCTTTTACTTCCTTTTTTATATCAAGAAATCATTAAAATGTTTTGATTCTGTTAAACTTTACCTTCAATCTTGCCAGTCCATTTCAGGCATACCCAGTATTTATTTCCTGATTGTCTGCATTTTATATTTTATAGTTAGGCTTACTAAGGACAATTTTCAGGCAGGCGCTCACCTCCCACTTTGTTCCATCAGTTAGTGGAGAAAACTGTTACAAGGCCTTCAAAAGGCCATTCAGGTAACATTTTTGTCTGATAGAATAAAACCATGTGCTGACATCTTTTTTATGTTTCCTTCTCAATGATTGATTCTTCTGTATTTACAGATGGGTCTTCCTAGTAAGGATCTCATGACATACATAAGCCCCAGAGGAGAACAGGACGAGTGGTGCTCACTGACGTTGAGAGGGAGGAATGTGGCCTGTTGGGTAGAGGGAGTATGAACAGGCAGGAGTTAAGAGAGAAGATCAAGGAGAAACGACAGTACACAAGTGTCAAAGAGAACCATGGACACTGTGAAAGGGACTTTAAAGTCACAGTGCTTATGGGCAACTTCAGAACACAGCAAGAGAGAAAAGAATGGGAAGTTAAACTCATGTTAAAATTTAATACATTACAACATGGCTTGAATAGAGACAAGAGTTTTATGGCCAGGCATGAGGACTGTTTGCATCTCTCAGGCTGACACAGATATCCTGTCTACTGACCCGTATTGTTTTGAAAAACTCATCACAAACTTCAAAGGACTTTGTTGGACAGTTATCTTATCCAAAGATCTTGACCATACATTGTTCTTCTCTCTTGTTAAATGAACCCTAGCCTATAGGAGGTTATGAATTTTTTACATTTAAGATTTCTCATTTAAAGGTTTTCCAATGTTGTTTCTTGTCCTAGTGTGTGGATATAAACTCAGGGAACTTCAGTTTCTGTATTACATCTTGCCTGAA
This sequence comes from Polypterus senegalus, assembly GCF_016835505.1. NCBI lineage: Eukaryota > Metazoa > Chordata > Cladistia > Polypteriformes > Polypteridae > Polypterus > Polypterus senegalus. The sequence goes on along the minus strand of NC_053168.1, from coordinate 57,333,128 downwards.
GAAGGGGCCTGAGTTGCCTCGAAAGCTTGTATATTGTAATCTTTTTAGTTAGCCAATAAAAGGTGTCATTTTGCTTGACTTTTCACTAAAGAGAAAAAAGAAAGGGAGCCAGAAAAGCAAGTTATCAGTTACATGATTTGACTAGAGTATTAAGCATTTATGGATTTCCATATTGAATTACATTAAAATTGCTTGGACGCAGATATGAGAGAATGCGCAACACGTCTGACGTATTTTTAAACTACAAATTTACCTACAGCTAATGATTGGCCCATATGCTGTATTCACCTGAAGGTTTTAAAATTTCTTTTTTTTACAGTAAACACTTCATTTTCAGATTTCAGCTTAAGATTTCAGTTATTGTTGTATTACAAAAAAAGACTAAAGGCAAAATATTGTTATTGTTTTTTCATTTGTAATTTTATTTATTGTTTAAAATTTTCATTAATTTTTTTATTCCAGGTGGTCAGGCTTATGCACCTTTGACTTGATGATCTATAAGTTCGGAGTCGTTATCATGCACAGACATCAATGAAATTCTTACTTATTGATGTGCTAATCAATGTGTATGAACTCTGTGGCACCATGATAAGCGACTACAATACCAGTACCTCGAAACCTTTGGCGTTCTTACTTGAAAAAACTGAGAATGTATTTGTCATTAAGTCATGTCTAGGGCTTTACTGTCATGCCATCCATATACAGTGTTGCCGTATACATTGGCAGGCAATAACATTCTTCAGGACCGCCGTGCAACATATACATAAACACAGGGCACGTGCAATAAACTATACTATAAATAATAGCTAGATAAATACATAGTAGGTAATAAATTGAAATAGATGATAATAAAATAAAAAAGAAACAAGTAATAATAACAACTAATTATAAAAACAACAGCAGTAACAAATGTACTACATGTAAATAAACTTCTAGGAGCAGACCTGGCAGCTCAGAGTTCAGAGTCTAGACCTGCCAAGAGGATGATGTTGTTCCAGAACCTGGCAGAACTGATTGGAATGTTCTAGTACCTTCTACCAGATAGGCAATAAACCATTAATAGACAAACAGAATCAGACAATGTATACCCTACATGCAAGGGTGTGCCTCTCTTGCAACGATCGAAGGAATATGACCTATACCTATATGAGCGTCTGCTCTAGTGTTGTGTTTCAGAAACATTTGTGAATCTTTGCTTTAATGTTAGTGTTTTTTTGTTTTAGAGAATTTAGAAATCCTAGCTGACTTTTTGAATTGCATTACTGTATTTTTTATCCTCTTGAGTGCTCTTTGGCCAATCATCTTCCTTTGGAAAATCAACAGACTGACTTTGCTGTTATGTTAGGCAGTTGGCCAGTATGAGCGCGACATAATATAATAGGCTTGGCCAAGCAACATCAGAAGACGTGCGGAGTCAGAGGTGGCACTGCGGTGTAGTTTACTGGGAGGCTTGACAGTATGAGCATGAAACCACTAGGAGAGACATGGATAGAAAATATATAAAATGGACAACCATCCTGTCACGGTGTTATTTTTAATATCATTTTTGTGATTAAACCTAAAGATGTGTGACTCAAGAGAGAACGAATGCTTATATTAGAAAAATAAAACAACATTTTTGTCTATGTACTGTAGCTGTTTACAGCATTTGTTCACTCGATCTGCACAAGCAGTACCAAAGCAACTAGCGTATTATCATTGAAGACTTAAGAAATGATGAGTCACAACTTCTCCATACAGTTTAAATAACTTACAGATTTGCTTAATTTGCAGCCAAAATTAGGATTGCAAGAATGAGCAGGGAAAATGAACCATAGAATGTACAACAAATATAGCACTGGGATGAAATGGGTAAACCATGTAATTCCCAGGCAAGATTAAATAAACCTATTTGGTCTGAAGCTTTTATTCTTAGCATAATAATATGACCTCTGAATTAAATGGAACAAAGCTAAAATCTAAAATGTTACCAGGAACATGTGGAACCAAACTTTATTGAAGTTACAAATGTTTTTACTTTAACTAACCATTTTGTAATTTGTGTGCATGCTTACCATTTACAAGCTTTCATCTTGTGCTTCCGACATTTACAGGTTCCTGTGGGAGACCAGGCTGATGACTGAGGCAGCAGGCAAAGGCCACCAGTATCTGTTGCACAGTCATAATGCCAACTTCTGTTTTTGTTTAAGTACGGCTTGAGTTTGCAGCAAACAACATTTACATTTTTTTATTACTGTATTGTAGTCCAGCTCTACAGTGTACAGTGGTGATGTATGTCAAACATCTTTCTTTTTTATTGCAAGATCCGAGCAATATTAAGGACAAATGGGAGGAATACATTTAGTCTCATTGCCTGACTTCTCACAACACGTTAGGATTTTACAAGTTGTAAACATTTTGCCTCAAGTATATGACTTGATAATTTTGTTCCTGGATTTTATTTTTGAGAGTGTGATGCATTGTGAAAGTATTTTATATTAGGTCTCCTCCTGGCCTTCTCTTTTCACGATTGAAGATATTTGATTCCCTGAGATTGTCTGATTAGTCCCAGCATGCACTTGGTGTCTCTTTTTTATTCATCTTATAGAGCTGCTATATAATTAGATGTGCGGTGACCAGATCTACTCATAGTACACCAGATGTGGTCTTACTAGTTCTATTACAGACTTTTAGCAAAACCTCCTTAATTTATATGCAGTAGTTGTGCCAGTATAATCTCAAATTTTAGGGTCACACTTTAGTGTAGGTATCAATTATAAAGCAACTGTTAATATGAACATTTAATTAACTAGGTGTCACACGGGTGCATGCGAGGCAGCTAAAGGGCTTGAATGAGGACAAGTCCGAATCTGACTGGGATGTGGCTGAGTGCACTGATTCTTTTTCTCGCTTTCCTGCAGTCCATTTACAGGAAATTCCACCGGGCCCTGTTGACGTCACTTCTGTGTCCTAACCTATAGATGAAGACCTTTCCGGTTCCGTGCCCCCTTCATATCATGTCCAGGCTCGAGCCTATGGCTGAAGACCTTTCCGATCCCAGCCCCTCTGATGTCACTTCCTGTCTTCCCTTTAAAAGCCTCCACCTTTCCCCTATTTCCTCAGATCTGTTTTGGACTCTAGTTTGTGCACATTAGTGCTATCCAGTGTTCTCCCTAGCGTCCTTTAGCCTTTAGATGAGCGCCCGGCTGTCATCTCACATGACATTGTGAGATGACAGCCGCAGATCTGCTAGATCTGCAGAGATAGCAAGGAACGAGTGGGCGGGTGGGCAAATATTGCTAAAGCTAATAGCGTGGACGAGGAGAGGTGGACGGGCGAGAGGGGGCTGTACATGCTAATAGCGGGAGTGGCAGCAGTTCACAAGCAAAGAGGATGTGGAGGTGGGCGGGCAAGAGGAGGACTGATAAAATAAAAAAAAGTCTAGTGAAACCAGCCTGTCAGATATCATAAAAAAGGCGTCAGGAAGTGATATCTCTGTTTTCAGTGTCAGCACAGTCTGTATAGTGCAGCTGAGCGTACAGCAGCTCTCTTCTTGTTCAGTACATAGCAAACTTATATATATATATATATATATATATATATATATATATACAGTTGTTTAAGCGTTAGGTGCAAAAATCCTTGTTGCACCCACTGTGGTTCCTGTTTAAAGTGACCCCATCTGCCATTCTTATATTTGCTCATATTTGGACCTGCGTCCATATTGCAAAAAGTGTGCAGAATCCCTTGCAGCACACACTGTGTCCTGAGCAAAAGTTTTGTCACTGAATTGATGAGGGTTTTGTACGGAAGCGTATTAGGGCCATGGTGAAGAAAAAAAAATACGGACAAAGTGAAGAAAAAAAAACTATATGTCGAGAATAAAGTCGAGATGTTGATTTTATTCTCGACATTTCCACTTTAATCTTGACACTTATGATGAGAATAAAGTTGACATGTTGACATGTTGCTACATAACATATGACAGGGTTTGAGAAAATCTAGTAAATTAAACATTCATTTTAAGATGAAGTTTAGTTTACGATGTTCTACTTTAATGACAAACTACGAGAATAAAGTCAATATGTCGAATTTAATCTCGAGATAAACGTAGAGAATAAAGTAGAAATGTCGAGAATAAAGTGTAAATCTCGACTTTATTCTCGACATAAGTGTCGAGATTAAAGGTGGAAATGTCGAGAATGCGTACCTGCCGTAGTGCAAGTGTGAATTGAATATCCAACGGGCTCTCCCTTTCCCACTCAAAAGTCTTATTCATAGGTACTTTAAATGTTTTTGAAACATTTTACCAACATGAGCAAAAGAAGTGTTCAGAAAACAACACTGCTAAGTTATTTCAGAAATAAGACGTCACAAACTAATGAAGGTGTGGTGTCAACTCCTCATTTTCAGACAAAGACATTGCAGAGGCTGGTCCATCAGGGGAAGTCTCTTCAGCACACACTCTGCCATTTGATAAATCTAAGCACCGCTTATCCACCATAAACAAACAACTGTTTAAAGATTTTGATTGGCTAATGGTCAAAGAAAATGTTATGTGGTGCTCATTGTGCATGAAATACTCAAACACACCCCCCCCAAGGAGGGTGTTACTTTGGGTAAAAGTGCCATACACAAGAATTCGTAAAGAAAGCTTGCTGGACCATGAAAAAAGTAAAGCGCACATTGAGTCTTCTGCTGACCTTTTAGGAAAGCGTGTACTAGAGCAAACTGGAATTGGTCAAATTGAAAGATCTATATCTGTGTTAAATAACTTACAGAGAGATGCCTTTGTGGGAGCTTTAAGATCCATGCATTGTTTGGCAAAAAATGAGTTTCCACATACAATGTTGTTTGAAAAGCTGTTGGAACACTATAAAGAAATAGGTTGTTGCTTTTTACAACATCTCAATATTGGTAAAAATGCACATTACACCTCTGAAAGAATAGTGCAAGAGCTGCTGGATGTCTTAGCATCAGAAATAAAATCTAACATACTGAAAAATATACACACAGAAAAGTTTTTCAGCATTCTGTGTGATGAAACCACAGATATCTCAGATGTAAAACAATTAATTATTTACATTAAATATGTTTGCTAGGTCACTAAAGAGGTCAGAGTTAGTTTTGTATCAACCCGCAATATGATTGATGGCAAAGTGGAGACTATAACCAACACACAGTATGAGACTATGGACACTCTGGCTTGAAAACTGCTAATCTGGTTGGACTAGGGTCAAATGGAGTGGCTGCTATGATTGGGAAACAGAAAGGTGTGGCAAAACTGCTTAGAGATAAAACATCTGGACTCTTGATCAACTGTCACTGTGTAAACCGCCAATTGGCCTTTGCAAGTGCCCAAGCAGCAGCTGCTGTACCTTATTTAACAAAACTGAACATCTTAAGGCAGCTATTCTATTTCTTCCAATATTCTTCAGTTAGGATGGCTGGTTTAATGGAAATTCAAAATATTCTGAACATTCCCCAGATTAAGCTGAAAATGGCCAGTGACACTAGATGGCTGTCTGATGACTTTGCAGTACAGTCACTATGACAGTGTACGATGAGTGATCTCCTTGGAGGGCCCAGATCCTGGGGACTTTGATTATGGGAAAGCTGCAGACAACTGGACCTCTAGGAAGAAAAGAAGAATAAATATTTAACTCAAGACACCTTCTGCATATGAAAGTTGGCTTTGAAGAATATTTTTACATTTTTCTTCATTAGGTTTCCTATACTTTTTTTTTCATTGTTTTCACTTTTCTTCCCGACAGCGACAATACTTGTGCCTCTTGGTTTATGTCATAACAATTGTTATTTAAAATTTTTGTTAGGGTTGCAGGATCCTGAATTGGATACTTCTTAAATTTAATAAAAATATTCTGGCACAAGTGTCAAACCTTAAAAAAGGAAGTCACATTGAGCTTTGGAAAATAATTAATAATAATTAACTAATAAAAATAGTGCACATTTAATTTTCCCCACCACCAAATTTCCCCATCCTGCCCCACCCGGCTACTTTTTCTTGCCACCCGGCTGGAAAAAATTTCTGGGGAGAACACTGGCTATCATTTATTTGCAATTTGCAGCCTGGAAAATAATATACGGGTGGCTGCACCACACCTTACTGTGGCTCTTTGTGGAATTTGTCACATATGTTGCTGTCAATAATCATTTAACATTAAAAGTAGTAAAACTCTTGATATGTGTCATTTTCATTCTTTTACAACATGTTAAAAAGGCTTATGGTATTTTTAAAACATACATACTCTTAATAGCTGTTCATAACGGATAAGTAAACTAAAGTGTTACCCATTTTGGTTGCCTTTTTAACTGCTTCTGTGCATTGTCTAAGTTTATTAAAGGAGATCAGACATTCATTTTAGATGTTCCAGAATAGCCCCATCGAAGTAGGCTCATCCCTAAAATGGATTTTCAGCAGAAGGGCTATAAATTGGTGTGCACCCCTTGATTCCATTTTATATATGTACTGGGATTGTCCCTATGAATCAGTCTCAGTCTTTTGATGAGCTATGTCACAGGTTCCTTCACCTGTGACATCCCTTTTACTCCTCAAGTCTTCATTCTCCCAGACCTTTCTGCTTCATCTCTTTCCACTTTTCAGCAGAGATTGTTCTGTTTGGTCACAATTGCTGCAAAGTTAGTGTTTTGTTTGAAAATTCCCTGATTCTTTGGGCCACAACTTTTAGAAATCAACCTTATGATGATTGAATTATCTGCTTCAAGCATCGATGGTACATTTACAGTCAGGTCCATAAGTACTATTCCAGCACAACTTGGCTCAAAGTAGTAGCCAGACTCAAATGGGGCCAGCTACACTTTTGCACACACTCATACGTACTCTCAACAGGCTGATTTAGTATTGCCAGTAACTGAGATAAGGAAATAGTCAATGTCACACCCATGCTGGAAGCACACGCAATCTCCATAGACAGTCAATGAGCTGTCAGTAAAACCCATTTAGCCCTGTAGCTGCGCGACAGCAGTAGTAACCACTATGCTGCTGTGCTTCTAATCTGTCCTTACTTTAATGTTTGTTTGCTACAACTGAAAAGATTTATCCCCTTTAATTTTTCCTCATAGTTCACACCCAGGCGCAATAGCATTTCAGAATCTCTTCTTTGGAATTTAGTGTGTATAAGTGAATTATGTCCATTTTAAGAAAAAATATGATATGATATGATAATAAAGGTCATTGTGGGAAAACAGAAGGACTGAGCTGTACATTTTCAACAGGGGAGGTTGCAAAAGACCTGAAACCAAGAAGGGATGTAAAGCAGAGAGCCATCACACTTTTTCAACTTGACAAGATGCCAGTTGAAAGAGTGCTAGAGAAAAAAATCAGATATTAGGAGAAAGTTAACAAAATACAATTTGGTTTCATGCCTGGGGATGGAAGAACAGATGCAATTTTTGCTTTTGGGCAAATGCAGGAAACGCATCTGGTGAAGGTAAGGAAGCTGAATTATGCAGGCAATGTACAGTAATGATTAAGAAAGATAACAAGACATTGTGCTATATACACAAGATATGCAGAGTTCAAGCCAAGACACGTTATATTTAAGACATATAACAAATTACTTAGACCTTGTCTGATATTTATTATATCTGAATCTGGTCCCCATACTAAAAGAAATCAAGAAAAGAGCAATTAGATGTATTCCAGGCCAGCAGGGCATGAGAAGACTGAATGAGTTAAACCTTTAAGTAAGAACAGGTTAGAAGGAGTAATACTAGTAGTGCAATTTTAATTTCCCGTTGGGAACAAATAAAGTAAAGTATGTATAATCTAATCTAATCTAGTAGTAGTAGTATCAGTAGTAGTGTTGTCATGTTTTTAGGAAACATTGTAAAAACAGTGTGTTTCATAATTATATGGGGAATTAGTAGAGTGCATGCAAGTCATTACTTTAAAATGAATTCTCCAACCAGAATAGCAGCAAGCGGACGCCGGGTTAAGTATAAATATTACATAAAAAGTAGAAACTTCTTCACACAGGGAACTAAAAATATATGGAATAAGCTACCAGATTGTACAGCAAATAATAATGTTTTAGGAACTTGAAATGTCAGCTTGATGATATTTTGTAGAATGTAGTTGAGTAGTTATTGATGATCCATATTGGGTTGAATGGTCAGTTGCCATCAACTTTGTTGTAATGTATACATAAAAAAATCAACTGTGACCCCATCTTCACTGACCACACAAAAAAATCCCAACCTGTCATATTTTGATAACTGTTATGATCTGGTGAGGTCTCCAAAAGAAGATAGGAAGCAGACCAGAACCTCTTTATGTCTACCCAGCAGAGGCAACCTTACCTTTAGCCAGTCCTCATGGTAACTTGATGACTTCAGACCCCAATTGAGGAGCTGGCTTAAACAACTAGTAATGTCTACAAAATATTACTAAAAGCCCCCACAAGTGTAAACCTCGGCGTGTGCACAGATGGGCAAGCAAAACATCTTTATTAAAAAATAAGATTTATTAACACAAACTCTATAGCAAAGAACTGCTCTGAACAGTGCAAATAGGTATAAAGTATATGTCCAATGGGCAAACCGAAAAGCAAAATCCCAATATGGTAATCCAAAGGGAGTAGTCAAAAACAGAGCAAAAGTGTTGACTTCCAGTAATCATAAAAGAAAGTAAGATCGAAACACAAGTGAGAACTCGCCAACACCAAGCTTTAACGATGTATTTCTTTGAACTGCCTGGCTCGACAGCCTTTATTTGGCTGGGGACAGATTCTAACTGGAGTTGGACAGGTGGCTCCGCCTTTCAGGGAACCATCCACAAAATAAAAGGAACATAACCGAACATGTACTTCACATAGAAACACATGTAATGGATGGCCGGGGCCCTTGCCCGGCTGGGACACTTCTGCCTTGGAAGGAGCAAGTGTGGACCTTCCCCGAAATGCTAGATGGCAGTCCCCCTGAATGGCGGTGGTACCTCAGACTCCATGAGAATTGGAGCTCATTATAGCCCTGTTGGGATCCAGGGGCACCTCCAGGATGTGCTGCAACTATTCTGGAGCCTTTGTGGGCGTTTCTTCTACTACACCCAGAAGTGCTGTTGGAAGTAGGTCAACGAGCACCTGGAGCACCTCCGGGTGGGCTATATAAGGGACCAGCAGACACTACTCCAAGAGCCAGTCGGGTGGTAGTGGACGAAGCTTGCCGGAGAGGATAGGAGAGAAGTGATGGAGATAGAGAGAAGAGGAGTAAGAATTGGTGTGTTTGGTGCTTTTTGGACTGTGTTGTGTACTTGTGGGAACAGGGAAGATGCTGCCCCCAAGTGAAGAAACAAAAATAAACCGTTTGTGTTTTTATAAGTGTGCCTCCTGTGTCTGTCTGTGTCGGGTTAAGCGCTGGTATTGCGGCATCTACTGTCACTAACAGCTATACAAAACTGAAATATTATGAACATAAAATAAATAATTATTATAAACATATAAAATGCACTTTAAAGTAAACAGAAACGCCATGCAAAAGAAGCATAAACAAAAAATACAGAATATAAACTAGTGACAAGCTTCTGATGGAGTATGTTATGAAATGTTTTTGAAATTTAACATATATTAAAAACTTCTCTATAATAAATGTTATTAACTCCTCGTACATCTCCAGCACATTTGTAAAGCATAATCTCTCTCTCTAAAGCCTTGTTGACCATCACATAATACCCTCAGTGGACAAGTGTTTTCTTATGTGACACACATCTAATAAGTTGGCACTTTCAACCATACACCTTATGAACTGCTAGAAACTATAAAATATATAAAGAGGAAAAACTATATTTGTATTCCTACATGTCTGTGTATCCTCATAGTACTTATTATTATAATTATTTTAAACTGTTGCACTGAGTTTATGGCTTCATTGCAATGCTAATGTAACCAGCAGGTACTCAACTAAAGTAAACAAATATAAATCTGGTGTATATACGCATATGAATCTAGGAAAGTAGTGTTTCTTTAATTAAAGGAGAATGTACTTCTGAGAATTTTGTGGAGTGAGAGGTCGATGAGCTGTGAGTACCCTTGCACACACACAGAGAAAAAGTGTGTATTAAAAAAAAAAAGACCCAGCTTAGGTAAGGAGGATTCAAAAAAACAAAAAACTAAGAGAACTTTATAGAAACTAATGTCTGGTGAGTGTGATATTATTAATTAAAAAAAAAAGTTTGCAGTAAAGTAGCAGGTTAAATGAATAAATACTGCATCACCAAAGTTAAGTAAGTGACGCTGGGTATGCGTACCTGGTGTGGAAATAAAGTTAACAAAACAGTCCGACAGAGAGCAATAAAAAAAATGTAGTTATCAAAGGAAGGCCTAATCATGGTTTGATAGCTGAATTAAATTATGTGGAACTATTTTATTTATATATCTATATATATATATATCTATATATATATATATATATATATATATATATATATATATATATATATATATATTGTCACGCATGTGCGACTAGGAGACCGCGAATGGATCTTAAAACACATCGAAGGGCGTTCGCCGGCGGGGAATGGCGGGGTACTAACCTTGTTTCTTTGTTTTCCAGGACTAAAGACCCTCCGCCATAAGACCTTGCCCGCAGTACGTTCACTTCCGCTTTTTCTCCGCCATCTTCTCTGACGTCAGCAGTTCCATCATCCATCACACCTCCTTCCCAACATTCCTGCACTTCCTGCTCCTCCCATATAAAAATGGCCACCGACGGCTAGTATAGCGTCGCGCATGAATGTATTTTTTCTTGTGTTTTGACCCTGCATTTTTTGTGTTAAAGAGTCTGGAGTGTCGACAATATAAGGGGCCGGAAAACCCCAAACCTTTTTGCTGTCTCCTATTGAGTCTTTTACAATATATATATATACAGTGGTGTGAAAAACTATTTGCCCCCTTCCTAATTTCTTATTCTTTTGCATGTTTGTCACACAAAATGTTTCTGATCATCAAACACATTTAACCATTAGTCAAATATAACACAAGTAAACACAAAATGCAGTTTTAAATGATGGTTTTTATTATTTAGGGAGAAAAAAAATCCAAACCTACATGGCCCTGTGTGAAAAAGTAATTGCCCCTTGTTAAAAATAACCTAACTGTGGTGTATCACACCTGAGTTCAATTTCCGTAGCCACCCCCAGGCCTGATTACTGCCACACCTGTTTCACTCAAGAAATCACTTAAATAGGAGCTGCCTGACACAGAGAAGTAGACCAAAAGCACCTCAAAAGCTAGACATCATGCCAAGATCCAAAGAAATTCAGGAACAAATGAGAACAGAAGTCATTGAGATCTATCAGTCTGGTAAAGGTTATAAAGCCATTTCTAAAGCTTTGGGACTCCAGCGAGCCACAGTGAGAGCCATTATCCACAAATGGCAAAAACATGGAACAGTGGTGAACCTTCCCAGGAGTGGCCGGCCGACCAAAATTACCCCAAGAGCAGAGGCGACTCATCCGAGAGGTCACAAAGACTCCAGGACAACGTCTAAAGAACTGCAGGCCTCACTTGCCTCAATTAAGGTCAGTGTTCACGACTCCACCATAAGAAAGAGACTGGGCAAAAACGGCCTGCATGGCAGATTTCCAAGGCGCAAACCAGTGTTAAGCAAAAGAACATTAGGGCTCGTCTCAATTTTGGTAAGAAACATCTCAATGATTGCCAAGACTTTTGGGAAAATACCTTGTGGACTGATGAGACAAAAGTTGAACTTTTGGAAGGCAAATGTCCGTTACATCTGGTGTAAAAGGAACACAGCATTTCAGAAAAGAACATCATACCAACAGTAAAATATGGTGGTGGTAGTGTGATGGTCTGGGGTTGTTTTGCTGCTTCAGGACCTGGAAGGCTTGCTGTGATAGATGGAACCATGAATTCTACTGTCTACCGAAAAATCCTGAAGGAGAATGTCCGGCCATCTGTTCGTCAACTCAAGCTGAAGCGATCTTGGGTGCTGCAACAGGACAATGACCCAAAACACACCAGCAAATCCACCTCTGAATGGCTGAAGAAAAACAAAATGAAGACTTTGGAGTGGCCTAGTCAAAGTCCTGACCTGAATCCAATTGAGATGCTATGGCATGACCTTAAAAGGCGGTTCATGCTAGAAAACCCTCAAATAAAGCTGAATTACAACAATTCTGCAAAGATGAGTGGGCCAAAATTCCTCCAGAGCACTGTAAAAGACTCATTGCAAGTTATAAAGCGCTTGATTGCAGTTATTGCTGCTAAGGGTGGCCCAACCAGTTATTAGGTTCAGGGGCAATTACTTTTCACACAGGGCCATGTAGGTTTGGATTTTTTCTCCTTAAATAATAAAAACCATCATTTAAAAACTGCATGTTGTGTTTACTTGTGTTATATTTGACTAATGGTTAAATGTGTTTGATGATCAGAAACATTTTGTGTGACAAACATGCAAAAGAATAAGAAATCAGGAAGGGGCAGATAGTTTTCACACCACTGTATATATATATATATATATATATATATATATATATATATATATATATATATTGTTTTTTATATATACATTGTTTTTTCTTCTATTAACAAATTTGGTGGTGTGTGTGCAGGGTTGCCAGATTTCTAAAATCACAGATTGGGACAGCCGCAATTTTGAATGACCAAAAAACAATGTCAAGTAACAAAGGAAGACAAAACAACTGATCATTTTAATTAAATTATAGTTATATAAACATATATAATCTAAACATATAAGTGTATGTAAATAAGTATGGACACGAGCAGCCATGATGAAAACGAGAAACATATGACGACATGAGCACATGACGTACATCAACACACACAATTCAAACACTCGGATTCAGCTGACTATCACCAATTTTAATCGTAAAAAGTGGTACTCCAGGCTGTCTAAAAAAGTTTAGCGAACCTGTTTAACTAGATATTCAATATAAAAATTGAATTAAGAGTTTTTCTCTACATACAATTTTTATTCAGTTGGGATTTTCAGAGGCAAGGTGGGACTTGGGATTTGTCTGTTGAACTCCGGGCAGTTCTGCTCAAACTGGGATCTGGCAACCCTGTTTGTGTGTGCATCATTTTAGTCAAATTAAATATATTATGGGCTCCTAGACACAAATAGCATTAAATTTGGGCATTAGGTAGCACAGTTTAAAGGGACGTTTCTCTAACATAATAGGTTGGTTGGTCAGGTTGGGAGCATACACTGATACAGCACATTGCCACACCCACCACATGACGAACCAACCCAGGATCCCATTTAGGACCCAAGTGCAGCCGTGCAACGGGTGACACCTCAGCATCACACTGAACAGTGTGAGTTTCATTTTTTTTTACAGTGGCTGGAGTGCCAATCCTGCCACTGACCCCCAAGTTGTCCCTACAAGTTGGAGAACCTGCTTACAGGGCTGGATGCAGATGGAGCAATTGCCTGTTAAGGGCCTTGTTCAAGGACCCAGTAACACATATGTCACTATATGCAACTTCAGATACAGGTACAGCAACTTTTTAAAGAGGCAGATTGATTTTAAGAGTTACAGTACTATGAGCATGTCTCATTATGTGAACCAAATACAATATAAATTTATATTTAGCTCCTTTGTGCATCAGATTATTCTGCTTCTAGAATATTCTTCTGTGTTTCATGATTTGCAGTTATTCAGCACTCACATTGAATATTGTTACAAAAAAGCAGTATGTATTCTTCCGCTTTACTTAAATAAGATCTGAACATGACGGTCAGTCTTTTTAGATGTATGTGCAAATTTCTCTTTAGATCTGTAGAAATGATGCATTGAGATTGACATTTACTGAACGTGCATAAATAATTACTGATAAAGCGGTGATTTCTTAAAAGTAAATAGTGGTTTCCTTTTCTTTTGTCTTGCTTTATTTTTCCATTTTTTTAAAGCCAGCCTGCTTATAGACTCGCAGAAAAATTGAGAGCATATGTATGACTAAAAGTTTACAAAATTCTGCCCATTTTTAACAAGTGTGTGGGTGTTGTAAAGATTTTTATGACTGTTTGAAGTTTATAGTTAGTTCTGTACTTTTCAGTTGGAGAGGTCCCCTTAATTAATATGCATGTATTAAAAAGCTAAATTACAAAGGCAATGTATTAAAACAAAACACTGCGTTTTCACTGGTTAGCCATTAGTGCTGTATAAAGTGTAGCAAAAAACTTTCCTCCTTCATTGTTGTTCATGTTCTTTGTGACAAAACCTTGAAGCCACCCTGGATAATGGGGTTTAAATGTCTGTTGAAACATAGCTGGCTACATCATCAACACAATCTTACAATCTTTTGAAGGGGATGCATGCATTTCTCTTCTTGGAAATATAGTGCAATAAGCACATGAGAAAATGCTGTGATTCCAGTCTAGTCTGACTGCATGGACTTGGAAGAAAAAGCCAGCATCATGGTATCTTTTTGTTTTGGGTGCTTGCCATGATAGAATATATTTTTATAATTAGTAGCTGCTTACTGAATTTATGATGTCAGTATAAAGCAGGTTTGGAAGCTGGATGGATGGATTATCATATGCATTTCCTGTGCAGCGGTACCACACTGTCTTTTGCATTAATGGCTGAAGGAGATTGTTTAATTTAAAAACTGTACAATTAAAAATAAACACATTTTCTTTTAAAGCAAACACATTTTCTCTCTGAAGCGATAAATAACTTGCAAATAATATCATCCATCCATTATCTAACACGCTATATCCTAACTACAGGGTCACAGGGGTCTGCTGGAGCCAATCCCAGCCAACACAGGGCGCAAGGCAGGAAACAAACCCTGAGCAGGGCGCCAGCCCACCACAGAAATGATATCATGTTAAAGGATAAGTTTGATATTTCTCAAGTCAAAATTATTTTTTTCACAAGCAAGGTATATATGCATTTGCCATGCAAAATTGTGTTCAAATGTTAAGCACTTTCTATAAATTTATCATAATATCTTGCACACTCTACAATGGAGGGTATGGCCAGGGAGGAAAAGAAAAATGAACTTACAAAATATGCCAGTTTTTCAAGCCAAAACAGTTGTCATGTATTGGTCTGTGCCTGACGCATGTTTGTGACAACAAAATGGATTAAGAAATACTCCTTTCATTGAAAAGTTCCTGGTACTATTCTTCTCGTGGTAAGGATACATTTCTATTTGTTTGTGCGAGGTTCTCACGTAAATAAGGAAAGTAAATCAAAACCAGCCACGTGACACTTAAGGTTTATTTTGGTTTGGTCTGTTGGGAGGAAAGGTGACGTGAAAGGTTGTTGCTGTCTTATCACACACAGCTGGTATTCTCTTAAAATGGCTGAATCTGATAATATTGGTGTTTTATTGTTCAAGAATTACATGTATTAGGTACTTTTCCATGTACGTGTAATCACAAGAGGAGGGTCAATACTCAACAGCTTTTTGATATGAAAAGTTAACGTATTTGGTAGGCTTTAAAGCTTTTCCTTTTTGCTCCATACAATACAATGTAAAGTTCCAGTGTGGGTAAGATCTTTGTTAGATTTATAGAAAGTGATTAACTTTAGACCGCTAGTCTGTGTTGCAAATGCATATATAGCATGTTTGTGAAAAAATAACTTTGATCTGAAAAATACCAAACTTATCCTTTCATGTAATTCTGGGGTGTTTGATTTCTGAGTGTTGTAAAAGATAAGCAGTGCTGCAAAGTTATGAGTTTGTTAACTACAGGATATAGCTAATGTTCATACATTTTATAAAACCTTCTTTTACCAATTCAGAGTTACAAGGTATGAGGGCAAATTCCCACTAATACTGGGCACAAGGCATTAACAAAACTTGGTTTGAATACTAGGGTGCACACTGCATTTACTCATACAGTGCCAGTTTGAAAATGCCAAACACGCATTTCTTTTGGGACTTGGAAACTAAACCAGAAGTACTCCTGAAAAACAACTTGTATAGTGACATGGAGTCGTAAACATAAAGAAAATAGCGTGCAGCTTCCTAAAAGGACCTTAAAGGCAGTGCCACATTCTAACCAGCCTGCCCGAGTAGGCATAACAACAACAACAAGCTTCCAGTATATAATCACCAAACATGGCAAACTGGGAAAATAACAAGACAGGTCCCAAAATATAGCAAAAGCCACCCAAGGAGGAAAAAGCCTGTAAAACCACCGGCTTGTAAACTGAAGGGCAAGCAAAGAATAGAAAAAGACAAGGAAATGCTCAAAAGAGGCAGTATGACAGCAAACAAGTCCCAGTACTCTACCCAGTCATCAGAATCCTAAAGAAAGATGCGAAAAATTAGCAAAACCAGGTGAATTCAAAGAAAATAGAAATACTTATAAAGAACTCCAAATAAACACACTGGATGAGTCTCTTACTGTAGCCTCCAGATAAAGGCAGAGACAGGACGCAGCAATAGTGACGTCAAGGTGAATACACAAAACATGTGATGGAGGCACATTAAAAAAAAAGTACACAGAAGAATACATAAAAATATGAAAAATGCAAAATTAAAACAAAACATAAAAAAACGTATAAATTCAGATCATGACCAAACAATTGGGATACAAGTGAAGCATTTAAAATTCCATGCACAGGGTAAGCAGATGGAGGTTCCAATCCAGGACTAGCTGCTTGGGTGTAATATAATTAAGACTTGCGTCAGACAGATTTATTTTTGAATATATAATGCTTTAATAATGGCATTGTTAAATGTCATGATGGTGTCATTATCATGCACATGCACATTACATGTAAGTGACCTCATTCTTGTACATGCAGTAAGAGGCCATTTTTGTGAACTGCTGGTATATGTAAGTTAAGCAGATCTCAGCTTGTGTTGTGGTTTGGCAGATGTTTCAAGAGCAGCTGTTCAGCACTGCAGGAAAACGGAATGAACATTAATTAATGAGCTCTCCTTTCTCCTTTGGCTACCAACCACCACTTCAACAAGCAGAATACCACAATTGATTAGGAACAGAGAAAATCATGACTTCAAACTGCAGAGATTACACAGTGTACATTTTTATAAACCTTCTAATTTAATAAGATCCTCACTAAACAAACATAAATTATTTTATCTCCATATTGAGTGGTACTTTAGATTAGATATTAATCATATCTAAAAAGAAGAGTTTATCTTGTCCTGAGTCTTAAGCTATGGAAAACAATATTAAATAAAACCTGTTTTTTAAGCTGTTCACTTGTTGACACTATTTTCCTTTGTAGGCATGAAAGACAGTTCTGTGTAGCTGTGTATTGCTTACAGATCTTTAAATGAGATTGCTGCAAGAAAACAATTATACCTTTTCATTCATTTCTGCTTTGTAAGAAAGTCATTTTTTACAAAATTAGATTTCAAAGGTGTGAAGGTTATTTACAATGGAGAAGGCAATGAGAACAAAACCGTATTCTCAGCCCCCAGACAGCGTGAGTACTCCTACAAGTTCACACATGCTTTGCTTGGCTTTCAGTCATTTTATCAGATTATTATGTGGTTGTGGCTTCGTCTGTACTGATATTATTCTTATTTTCTGAAAAAAGGAGTAAGAATAAGAGCTCTTCCAATTATGTGTGATGGTTATTAAGAGCTGTTCATAAAAATGCAGCAGTGAAATTTAATGTGAGTAGCCAAATATAAAGGTAAAACATTATGTATATTTGTTGTCGACATTCAGGCAAGGGATGTCCAGTAAATTTTTATAAATGACAAGTAAATTGTTATAAAATTGCAATGGCAAGGGGCAAAAAAACTCAAAATAAGGAATTCTTTATTTTTCAAGACTGTGGAATTAATTTGTTTTTTGCATCTGATTTTTTTTGTGTTCACTTTTATTTTCTTTTGTTAATATTTTATATATTTATTATAATATACTTATATATAAGTTTTCTTCTGTACATTAAGCAGGGCTTCCTTCAGGACCTCAACCCTTTTTCATCTACCATTCATTTTTGTCATCTATCTATCTATCTATCTAGTGAACATTTTGTGTATATCTTGTGGGTGCCGCTGTTTCCATTATGTGTACCTGGTTGTTAGGTATATGACGCACTCACCATTTGACTCATGACATCATGGTGGTCATGACTGATAATGATTGGGCACTCCAACTTCAACTTAGTGAAGGAATAAAAAATAAATATTTATGAAAGATTCAATTTTTGTTTTTTCTTTTTGCTTTGAGGTTTTTAGCCTTAAAGATTTTAGTGGAAGATTTTATTGATTTGTGTGTAAAAACCTTAGCGAACAATGATAACTTTCTGTTTTGCTCCTGAAGAAAAGCCTTCATTTTTCATGCCAAACAAAATCTTTCAATTAGTACATTCTTTGTCTCCTGTTCAAACACAATAATTTTGTTCTTGACATTTTTAGCAATCACCTTGTATTTTAAGATCATAAAACCTTCTAATCCGGAAGTACAGTAATCCCTCCTCGATCGCGGGGGTTGCGTTCCAGAACCCCCTGCGATAGGTGAAAATCCACGAAGTAGAAACCATATGTTTCTATGGTTATTTTTATATATTTTAAGCCCTTATGAACTCTTCCACACTGTTTATAAATATTCCCTGCACAGTTATACAGCATAAACCCTTTGTATTCTCTTAGATATTAGGTAAGATTCATTGAAATTATGTATGTAAGCACACTGTTTATATACAGTAAAACCTAAATGTTATTTTAAAGATAGACAGGCCACCAGCAATAAATACGTACAATGCAAGAAAAATTGTATACAGTAAATGTGTGTACAGTGACACTAAACGTACGTACATGTACTAAGTACTGTAAGTAGAAAATTAATTATGGTTACTCACCAACAATGACACGATGACTTGTCCGATAACAATGAGTTTAGTTTTACTGCACAACAAAGGAGAGTGTTACAGCCCTTCTAAAGGAGCCTCTTCAAGCGATTGTGTAGCACTGCCGTTGTTCTTCTTCCGGTAGTCTTCGATCCAAATCTCTAAAGCAGATTCCATCCAGACTACTGCCTTAATACATCCACTTACAACTCGTTTTGCACCCTGGTTAAAAGGACACTGCGGCCGTAGTTCTTATATTCCTTTCCTACTTTTTAAATAAAAAGAAGCCTCATTGATGCCGTAATGGCGTCCTACAGCGGTGTAGATTTTCCCTTCCTTCAACAAATCCAAAACTTTTACCTTTTCGGCAATCGTTAACATCTTCCGTTGGCGCTTGGGCACGGCCCCTGAAGCGGTAGCAGGAGCAGATCATTTTGGAGCCATAATGAAGGGCTTGACTATGCACAAAGATAAACACAAAAGAGCACAAAAGTTAACTCTTTACACAGCGAAACAGGTTGATGCTGAATGAGCAAGACGAGACTTTCTGGTTAACGGCGCGGAATCGAATTCGGCGCTCTGTCTCTGAGCCATTCAGCACACAGGAACTTAACTGCGTGCTCTGATTGGTTAGCTTCTCAGCCATCTGCCAATAGCAACCCTTGTATGAAATCAACTGGGCAAACCAACTGAAGGAGCACGTACAGGATGAAAAAAGACCCATTGTCATAAAGACCCATATATTTTGATTTGATTTTAATTGTTCCCACATTATTTTGTGTAATTTGAAGAGCTAGTGTATATATGTATGTAACAAAACATGGGGCACATCATGTTCCTTATTGATTGAATATGGCACTCTATATTTTATTTTCCAATACGGGATGATCTCTTATTACAAGTGTGTGAATCAAAACCATTATCAAAAAACAACACAGGAAACAGTTAAACGGTTAGACTTGGATTCACTTGCCACTGTTTCATTAAGTGTGAAGCACAGTCAAATTGACCAGATTTAATTAACACAATTTAGGGGATGCATTAAAAAATATAATTGTAGATTTTTTTTAACTCATTAATCACACATGTTAATGGCAGTTAATTAACAGCTATATCACATAGAGCCCCTGGTGGTCACAGGGCCCTTTGCAGCCACTTAGTTTGTTCAGGGCTTAGGCCGGCTCTGGCTCCAAACACTCACTTTGTCCTTTTCATTAATGCCTCAGCAGTGCATAATGTGAACTCTCTGGTAAGGATGGTGTGGGCTAAACTCCAGAATAATGTCAAGAATGCCATTAACAGGTTTGTGCCAATGCTGCACAGTCATACATTTTCATCCCTAACCCTAACCCCCATTCTTCCATTATCCAACCCATTATATCCTAACTACAGGGTCACAGAGGTCAGCTGGAGCCAATCCCAGCCAACACAGGGCGCAAGGCAGGAAACAAACCCTGGGCAGGGTGGCAGCCCACCACAGGGCGTGCACACACACACATGCTCACCCACCAGGGACAATTTAGGATCACCAATGAACCTATCCTGCATGTCTTTGGACTGTGGGAGGAAACTGGAGCACCCAGGGTAAACCCAGGCAGACATGGGGGGGCATATATTTTCAGTAAACCTAAAAATGACATTCATATTTTACATTGAATAACTTAAATATTATGGCTCTACTAGCATTGCTGTCACTCTAAATTCCTGTTCATGGTGCTACTTTGTAAAGAGTGGGGTTATCTGAAGCAAATAAAGTGAAACAGTACCAAATGCTCAAAGATGTCAATTGGCAAATCAGTTATTTTGAGGTGAAGCGCAAGTAGCAGTAGTTTCAAAACAGTGAAGGTACAGTGGTAAGGCTGTTCTTTGTATTTAAAAACACGGTGGTTTGGCATGAAGAAAACACTTCTCCCCCATACTGAGAAAGAAATACTAAGATGTTATATTTTTCATTTCATGCATTGAATTTACTCTTACTGAGACCAAGACGTTTAATTTCTGTGCCAGACCTCTTAGCTGCGGTCCCTGACAACATTCTAGAATTCACTCCAGCGTAACATAATTATCACGTCATTTATTTTTTCAGGTGGATATATTGTATTTAATATATTTCCAGCATAATGTACAGTTTGGAATTTAAATGCAATCATGAATCAAAGAGCACTTGGTATACATTATGTAATGACCGACAGTTTCTGTAATGTTTCCAGTTTCTAAAACATGCTTAATAACCTGACAAAAATAGAAACCCTGCAGAAGCTGTAAATTGTGCTTTATAATCTCTCGTTTGGGCAAATGACAAAAATCATTAATTTACACATTTTCTCACCCAAAATATACAGCTGTGCTATGTTCTCCATCCTCTCTTGCTTAAAAGCTGTCGCTCTACTGTACTTCCAATAATTTGTTTTTGTTGTAGAGTCACAGTGAAAGTCTGCAGGGAAGCAGAACAGACATTGTATATCTTTCCTCAAGTACAGAATCTGTCTCCTTGCCAGAGTCCTTTGCTATGGTTCAGCCCTAATTCATTCATCTTGTTACTACTATTCTTATACTGAGTTCTTATAAAAATCTCCACAGCACACTATACAACCATCTGCTGCTATTGCACCTACTACATCAACTACTGTACTTAGACAGAAAAGGAATGTCAAATGATCTGAATATTTAAGATCAATGAGAAATAATTTTAAGAGTGCTGCCCAGGTCCACTTCTGACAGAATTTAAAAATATGCCCTTAAATAAATTCACACTTGTGTTTTGACAAGCGTGTTGTACGTAGTGATGAGCGAAATGATTAAATCGAAATTGAACTTCCAGTGCAACTCAGGTTTCATAAGAGACATGATTTCCCGTGAAATGCACAAAGGAGGAAAGATGTTTAGTTCCTGTCTGGAAGTGTTTTCATGCTTCAATTCCGCATGCATCCGTCATTTCATATTTGGATAAAGATTTCTACTGGAAAGGTGTGCATAATCTCAACTAGGGAAAACAAGTTGGTAGGTCGAAGGGGGCAAGGGAGGGTGTTTGGCAATGGTGGCTTTTTGTGTTGTTAGTTTTCCCGTGGAGAAAAAAACAGTAATCTCATGTTTTCACAGGCATTGCCTTCTTTGTTGGCATATTTTTTACATTGGTTTTGAATATGTAGTGTAAAATGAAAAAGGGAGATGAAAACATGTGCGAATACCCTGTGTATTGTTGGCATTGATTTGTCATAGGAATATGCAGACAGAAACTGTGTCTTGATGTGTACGTGTACAGCTTTCCACAGTGGTCTTGTTTTATGAAAAGAGTATTCCAGTCACCAGGTCGTGAGAAAGGCAAGGTGATGCAGCTAAATAGTGTACAGACAGAAGAGGGTGGGCAGACACAGGACAGAGCTCGTCATCCACTTCAGGGTCTGGAACTTTTCTAGTCTGGAGTGGAACCAGAGAAATATGTGGCTTCCTGTGCACCCATAAAACCTTTGTTGTAACCCTTAACTGAATCCTCATACCCCCTGAAGAATGGTCTCAAGTTAGACAATTGTGTTTTACACCCTACCTTTGTTAAATTCAGCTTTTTTCTGTTGAATCCTATTTATCTGCTTTCTTTTTTACATTTTTTTACCATATGGCTCACAAGGAGCAAGTATATTTCAGGCAGGCACTCTCATATGAGTTTGTAGATTCATAGAAGCCAAACAAACTCAGCCAAGCTCTTTAACAAGACAGCTTTTTTCAGACTACTTATTCATACTTGTAGCATTTCAACACAGAACTGAGTTGGTGTAAGCTGGACGGATGAGCACTTACACTGCAGAGACATTTTGCTGTCAGTTAGTTATCTGCGTCCACCTGAATGAAGACTAGCAGTAGTTAAGCAAGAATAGAATAAGGAGATGGATTGGGATTTAATTAACAAGTAAGGGTTGATACTATGAAAACAATACTCTAATTAATGAGCCTAAGACATGAAAAAAATTGAAATTCTAAATCAAAAAACATAGCCCAAGTGTCGAAAACCAAACTAATTGAATTTAACCAGAGCCAAAATGCAAGAACAAAAGTTGTAATCAATTAACAAAGGAATACATTGGCAGGAACTCAGACTGAAACAGTAATGAGAGTGCCAGCTTTTTCTTTATTGTATCCACAAACTTGGACAAACCAGGAGGTGCACGATGTTGGACCTTTACATCCTTGATGTGATGATGATGTAATGCACCACACACATCTGGCTTGGCATCCAGACAAAAAAAAAACAGCATGCACAAAATGGTGGCATGTCATTGAAAACACAATGGCAGAAACACAAAATGTATTTACTTTTAAAGACATTAGGAATGTGTTTAAACAAAAAATAAATAAACCAAACCGTTGAAACTATGCCTTGGTTATTTTTAAAGGTCAAGCAATAACTGTACCATATTTGAAATAAATCTCAGGTCATGACTTTTCTAGCAGCCTAAAAAAAAGAGTAAGACACAGTGAAAATGGTGTAGTCAGAAATACCAAAAAAGCATAGGAACTATTAGGATAGAGATTTTAATGTTTTTCTGCATTGATTCTGATAATCACAGACTTACTTTTTATTTGAGTCACTGAGTTTGATTCTGGCATCCTTTTGTGGGAAATCGCCTTCATTTTGATGGTTAAATACATTTTTTTTTTGTCCACGATTTTTATCTCTCATTTTGGCTCAGGACAGGTCATCCAGTACTTAGATGAGAACCAACCAGAAAAAAACATGAATTGCTGCTGGTAGGCTAGCAGGGAGTACTTACCGTGAGGTCTGAATGTGGACCCCACTGCCCCAGTGCAGTGACGGGGACACTGTTCTGTAAAAATGGTGCTGTCCGTCGGATGATACGTAACACCGGGGTCCTGACTCACTGTGGTTGTTAAAGAGCCCTGGGTGTCCTTTGTAAAGAGTAGGATGTACCCCTAATTCCTGGCTAAATTACCCTTAACGACTTTGCCATTCTGGACCCTTAACATCATCCCCTGTCTCTAATTGGTTAACTATCTTTTAACCCTTCACCACCTAACAACTAGTTTGTGGAGAGTGTACTGGTGCAGAATGGCTACTGTTGTATTACCCATGTGGATGCTGGATATTAGTGATGGCTGAAGTGGCTCCCCACTCACTGTGTAAAAGTGCTGTGAGCAGTGAGAAAAACACCATCCATCCATCTATCATCCAACCCGCTATATCCTAACTACAGGGTCACGGGACCCTCTATATCCTAACTACAGGGTCACAGGGGTCTGCTGGAGCCAGTCCCAGCCAACACAGGGCGCAAGGCAGGAAACAAACCCTGGGCAGGGTGCCAGCCCACCTCAGGGTGCACATACGCACACACACAGCACAATTTAGAATCGCCAGTGCACCTAACCTTCATGTCTTTGGACTGTGGGAGGAAACCGGAGCACCCGGAGGAAGCCCACGTAGACACGGGAAGAACACCACGCAGGGAGGACCCGGGAAGTGAAGCTGGGTCTCCTACATGATGAGGAAGCAGCGCCACCCACTGCACCACCGTGCCACCTGAAAAACACTATATAAATGTAAAGAATTACTACTGTTATTGTTGTTATTATTATTATTATTATTATTATTTTGACACCCGTACTTTTTGATCTCCTGGTATTGTCCCTTTTTTGGCTTTGGTCTGGCCACCCTCAAGCCCAGTCTACTCGCAGACATAACAAGAGACTGGGAGATCAAACCATACTGGCAACAAAACAAAAGTGAGAGGCAAAAATTAAAGTTGAAAAATGCAAGTAATGGAGATTTGTTTTAAGAAAAAGTACATGAGGGAAAAAAAGGATTTGGATAAGGTAGTGAACATTTTATCCCGTTTTATTGTACCCTGAAAGGTCACAACCTCTGAGGCTATGCCCCTAACAATCTGGGGACAGAAAGGTAACAATTATAATGAAAAGAAAATTGTGGTGAGCATGGCTCAAGTAAATAAACAGAAACAAAACGAAATAGAATAAAAAGTAATTTAATAAACCCTAAAAATGAGTGGTAATTCCAGAGAAATGATAGGCAAAAGTGCACCCATTCCTCACAATGACATTCCAAACCACTAACAAAGTACGACTATTTTTTAGGATGAAAGTTAAGTGGGCAAAAGTGTTCAAAATCCAAAACTGAGGGAGTGGAACAGCTCAGCTAAGGGGGTGACACATCTTGCCCTCACGTGGCACTCCCTGGCTGTGACACTCGTCTTAAGGAATACTGATGCCTATTATTTAAAATCATCTCTGTAACTTTTATCATGCTGATGGTTTTCTAAGCGAGGAAAACCCCAGTAAATGTTTTTGCCTGTTGTTTTATGAGGGTGATTCTCATGTCAAAAAGAAAACATGTCTTTCTCTAGTAAGTCTCAATTTAATTAATGTAAAACTCATCTCAATTAAATAAGCCTGATGCCTTTTTATCTCAACAACCCTAGAGCATTAAGCGACCACGATTACAATGAAATGACATAGTAATTAAGTGTATAAGTACAGTGTCTCTAGACTTAGTTATAGTGCTCTCAGTGTTTAACTCTCATAATGCTCCACTCGCCCTGTAGTTACAGCAAGCAGATAATGACTGTGTTTACTACGTGTGTATGTGTGAACCTCTTTTGTCCTTAAGGAAAGCAGGCAAAAAAAAAGTTTGAATAAAAAAGAGATTGTTTTCAGCTTTGTGAATTGGAGCTTCACAACATGTAGCCTCATCACAGAAAAACGTCTCTGCTCAGGGGTGTACCACATCACATTTTCTTGAAGTACTCTTACAGGAAGAAGGCAAATCACAGGGTGAAATCTCATCTTCCACATTAGAGACTTGCCTGCCAATTTAGGCTTTCCATAGGCCAAGCAGGAAACAGTTAAGAAACCTCCAGGCAGCATGATGGAAGGTCAGATTCTGACTCATTGCCTGTGGGGTCTCTTGAAGCTAGACATACTGGCAACAGCAAGTCTGCGCAAGAATGTGTGACTTGGTGAATTAACCATTGTTAGAAACGGGGGGCCTGTGGATATGAATGAGTATGACTAAGAACGCCATCCGCCTTGTGGCAAGCTAGGAGGGCCATGTTGCTCTTCTGGTGATTGGGCCAAGGAGCTGAAAAAGAGATCCGCTTTGCGTGTTGGAAAATGTGTGCAGTTGTCCAAGAAGTCAGCGGGTGTCAGGTTTCTCTAAATTACTAATTCAACTTTTTTTTGTTTTATTTACAGTAATTTCTTTTTTTAATGACTTTTCTCGATTCAGGAAAATGAGCTGCCTGTGTTTTATGGTAGCGGTGCCATCAAAAATAAGAAAGCCCCTGGAAAGAAAGGAGCATAGTTTACTTAATCAAGCCATTTTCTAATGAGACCAGGATTTGTTTCAAAAATTCCAACTGAATTATTGTGCAGTAGCATATTTTTGGATCGGCCAGCTGCTTTTTTGCATCCATTTACATGTATCATATATCATATAACTGTTTTTTATTTGCTTGTCCTTTTAATCTGCTTGATCATAAACAGGAAACCTTCTTTAATTTATTTAAAATTTAAAGGCAATCGGAGAGTTTACATTTCTGTGATGCTCACATTTCACCTTCTTTACTTGTCTGTGCAGGTCAGTGTATGAGTGAGCGTGTACTGTTTGAATGTTTGACTGTGTAATGGAGGATGTGACGGGCTGTTCAGTTAAAGGCAAATTGTGAAAAACGTTCCCTAAAATCAACAGTGAAATCCTGCAAGCACTCGTACAAACAGAACACATTTTAACTTGTGCAACGCCTATAGTTTAAATCCGTACGCATACAGGAGAAATGAGTGGGACTGCCTGAGCCTGCTTTGTCTTTTGACGTTTCTATAAATATCCTGTTTTCTTTGTTTTTTATTCTGGATTTTGAAGAAAAGAGCTATTATGTACTTGGGTTTACGCCGACACTAAAAGCAGTTTGTTTTACAGACAAACCCACATGCCAACCATTCGCATAGATGTGATATTTCCCTCGGATTATTAAAGTGAAGATTTTTATCACTCAGTGCTAAGTAAACTGCAGATTGCCGGCCCGAATAGCTGAGGCTTTCTCAGGCAGCATAAAAGATTTTGGCGGCACACACTTTTCATTTAGCCAAGATGTTTATCACTTTGAGTAAAACCATTAGCAGATTCCTTTGAGTCTTTTAATCAAAAGCAAAATACCATATTTATATAAATTAGCAGTCAATAACATAGTAACAGTACCAAGTGTGTTTTTATGTAATAGTAGCTATAAACTAAAATAGTGGCCTGAACAATGAGGTACCAGCAGGATGGTGCTTTGTGGATGTTATCTTCAACCATCTCAGGCCGAGTCTATCCTACATAAATGGTGCAAAGACCTGAAGTCCAGTGTTCTGCTGTTATTTCGGTTTGCAGAGTCCACACGGCCATTCTGCAGTGCAATGTTCTAGGCCACAGGTGCCTGACTCCAGTCCTGGAGGGCCTCTTTGACTGCAGGTTTTCATTCTGACCATCTTCATTAGTGACCAGTTTTTGCTGATTATTAACTTCTTTTGCCTTAGTTTTAATTAACTTGACTCAGGCCCCTTAGTTATTTCTTTTTCCTTAATTGGCAGCCGAACAATAATGAGACACAAAACAAGCCGCAGCATGACCAGCTCACTTGTGCCCATGACGAAATATCTGAAAATTAAAAAAGGTAATGGTCTTGGTAAAGTTGATCTCTCTGGTCACCAAAACATTTTGACAGTGTTCTTAGAAAAGAACAGAAAAATAAACAGTTTTGGAAATGCCTGCTGTGGCAGAACGAGAGCAAAAACTGGTCACTGATTAGGAAAAGGGCTGGAATGAAAACCTGCAGACACTGTGGCTCTCCAGGCCCAGACTTCAACACCCCTGTTATAGACAATGCAGTTGTTGACAGACTGACAAAGAAAGGATCTATAAAAGAACAGAAAGACAGTTCTACTACTTACCACAAAGATAGAACCATCATCAAGGTCAATCAACACACTAAATGGCTGCATCAGCACCCATGCTAAAATAGGAATGACCCATACTACATGCTTACAAGACCTGAGCAGGTGGGTATCTTCAGACACCAGACAGGCCACAACCATCTAAACCACCACCACCGCACCAAGTTCTGGATTGGCCAGTCAGATCAGTGCCCGTGAAAAATGGGCAGCCAGACAAATGAGCTTCCACTGCAAGACTGCCCACTGCATTAGGCCATGAGAGGCCTGATCTGGATGAAGGAGACATCATTGGCAGCCTGGAGGACTTAAACTATAAGGCAATATTCATCCAAGAGGCTGGCATGTCCATTTGAGTGAAGGACAAGAAGAAGAAGGTGGTCACATTGTTAGGTTTACCTGCCGTTTAATGCATATAATGTGATTTTCCAAAAGTTGCTTTTGTGATTGACAAAAGAGTGTGATTTTTTAAATCATCATATCATTGAAAGAAAATATGCAAAAATGTTTGAAAAAAGAAGATTCATTTTGAAAATGGTTTATTTTGCATAATTGTGACCTCCTATGTGGATCTTGTTTCCTGATAATGCTAGCATAATATTCTCCACTGTCACCTAAGTATGGCATTGTAAATAAATCATTACCTAATTTTTAGTGCTTTGGAAGCTGTAAATAGTCCATTGTCTAAAGAAAAAAGGTCAAAGGCTATCCCCACACTGAGAAGTAATGACAGTTAAAGACACAACACTTTGGCCTTTATTGACTTAACCAGGTATGCAACTGAAAAGAGCAGGTAACATCTATAAGAGAGGAAGGAGAGAAGAAAACCAAGGCAGATGAAAGGAGAAAAGGTGAGAGTAGGTGAGAAAAAAGCTGCAAATAGAAAAGACGAAGGGGGAAATTGAAAAGTTAGTCGTCATTCAGACTTGGTGAAATTTGTGATTCCAGTGTGAAAATTAACTTAGCTTTTTCCGATTTTCTTTGAAAAGTGCCTTTGAAGCCCTGTGAAACAACAGTGTGGCTATTACCAAGGAATGTGAAGTGCTTTGTAAGGTCCTTGGTTTTAACAGCTCGATTGTGCTCTCTGAAACAGTCTTCCTGTTTCACCTAGGTAGATGGCTGGACACTTCCTACAAGAAATCCTATAAATTAGATTTTTAGACTGGCAGGAGGCCCATTGTTTGATATTATATTTACTAGTGGGACCAGATACAAGGATGTTGTTGGTGACGTATTTGCAAGTGACACTGCGGCTCCTGTTATAGATTAAAGTGCCTGGTTGACGACTGTGGCTCTGCTCTATGAAGTGAGCTGCGGATGAGATGCTTTACATAGGCCATGTGGGCAATGGAAGGAGACCCAAAGAGGGTGAAGAAAAAAGACTGCTGTGGAAGGATTATTCTGCAAAATGAGGACATTTTGTTTGGTGACCTGTGGGACAGATTTTGGAAGGGGAGTATCTGTGGAATGCAGGTTTCATTTTTGGGGCTCCTGTTAGAGTGGATGACACAAGGTCTAGTCGTGGCTTGATTGAGGGCCCTGTCCACAATAGGAGAAGAATATCCTCTTATCAATGAAGAACCTCCTCGTTCTGAGTGCTTCATTACAGAAGTCAACCTCATCACTGCAGAGGTGGCAGTGTCCAAGGAAATGTTAAAAAGATAGAGAGTTTTAGTATGCCAGAATTGGAAGGAGTGACAGAGAATGGACCTGTGTGAGTCAGTTGGCTTGTAGTGGACAGAGACTTTAAGGAAACCAACAAAGACTGATGTCTAAAAATGACAGAGTTGTGGAGATGGATGGAAACTAGTAAAAGCGTTAATGAATTCTTATAGCTGGCTATGGAGTAAAAGGTAGCACCAACACAATCATTGGTAAGTATATCTTTTGCACAGTACAAAGACTAGGAAGAAAAAACTGCCCTTAAACACAGCTGCCAAAAATGTTGGCATAGCTAGGTCTCTTTCTAGTGCCTATCGCAACTCCACTGACCTGGTGAAACAGGTTGCTGTCAAAAGAGAAAACATTGAGGGTAAGAACAATTTCTTCCAGGCTGATGAGGGTATTCATGGGAGAATACTGCACTGGACGACTGTTGAATGCCTGTCTGAGGGCGTCCTTTATCATAAGGAATGACTGGGTACAGAGAGGTGATGTCCATTGTAGAGGTAAAGCAGTCATGGCTGTGAAACTTAAAACTGTCAAACAACTGGAGAGTATCATTTAAGTATAAAGGGAGACATTCGACTTATAATTGCTCTATCCTGGGTATGACATTAACTCTTTGAGGGCTGAATATGTTTTCCAAAAAAAACGATGGCGTCACACAGAAATTAACATAAAATGTCTGTTGCTGCATGCTGTGGCTGCCAATTTGCCAAGAATGCTTGCTGCCAGGCTGTCTTTGTGTGGCTGGGACAGCAGCAGCAGCAGTCACAGTCACAGTGCATTACAATCTGATTTTTAAGTGGTGTTCCTCCCTGGTGAACATTGTCAGTACCACAACTAGCTGGGGACTGATCAGCTGAAGCTGGAACCTCACATTCGTTTTCAATCACTTATATCAAAATCTGAGTCTGACAAGTCATAGTCCAGTTCAGAGATAATAGGAAAGACATCGTCCACAGAGTATTTTGCTTTTCGCAGTCGCTTTGATCTCTCGCCAGATGTCAGTGCCATTTTTACCGCTGTATGCGCCTTGCTACTCACATGAGCGCATGGAATCTCGGTCAAACTAATTAATCTAACTTTCCTTCTAGCAATGAGAGTCCAACATAACGTTTGGTTTTGTCACAGTTTATAGTTGATTATCATCGTCAACTCCTCCTTTTGACAAAAGTCAACATCAGCCCTGAAAGAGTTGATCTGCATCCAGCTCTGCAAGCAGGTCCTCCAACTTATAGGGAAAAGTTGGGGGTTGCTGGCAGGATTTGCACTCCAGCCACTGTTCCAGTGTGGTGCTGAGGTGTCCCCCGTTGCATTCGGGTCCCAATCCAGGTGGTTTGTCATGTGGTGGGTGCTGCATCGAGCTGTCAGCACCTGTCTCATAGGACCATTCCCTGTGCATGATCCAGCACACAAGATCAAAGAAAGGTTATATGTGTTGTTCGGAATTCAGATGTGTACAACTGAAACAAAAGATCTTGATTTGCATAACCTCACAATCAACTATTATTTACATGTCACACTATATTGAATAATGTACTTCTATGAATGTGCCCACTTTTATTTTAATGTATTCCTAAGTGTTATGCCCGTCTAATGGTCAGTGCAAAAAAGTCTACCCTATAAGTAGACACATGTCAAAGTGGGCTGCCCTTCAGACATTAGCAAAGAGCTGCAATAGCGGTGAAGTTGTCTTCAGTTTGTAAGTGAGTGTGGCAGAGTACAAAATGTTTGCCATTTATTAAAGTGATCCTTGGACTTTCAGGGGCAATCTAGGCCATAAATCATATATTTCTGTTTGTAATCTATTGGTTTACATGTGAACACTATTGGTTTGTGAATATTTACTATCAGTTTGCATGTATATTTCGTACAATACTAGTTTCATTCACATGAACTATATTAAGCCACACTAAATTAGAAATACATGTGACTTTGGTAAGCTTGCCATTTTTATAGGCACCCCTTCTCCTGGCTCTGAAGCTGCTCATTTGCGTGATGGAATGCCATCTCATATTTTTGGTGACTCATCACTGGTTGACGCAACTTGTCAGCACCATTACAACACAAAAAGCAATTCAAATATGGAAGATCATTACAAAACATTACTTAGCAACCATTACTGCAACTGCAGATGATACAGAAATCAGCTGCTAGTATTTTGACATCCACAATGCTCCTATCATATTTTAACTGTTTAGGTCTTCTGCATTGATGTCCTGTTAAACAGCACTTTCCATTCAAAATTCAATCCTTAGATTTCAAAGTTTTCATCACGATTGTATTTATCTCTTTTGTTAATTATTATGCACCAGAGGGCTGCATGGTGATACAGTGAATATGCTGCCATCTCACATGTGGTGGTCATCCATGTGGAGTCTGCATGTTCTTCTCATGCTTGCATGGATTTTCCACCCACACCACCTAAGAGTTAAGTTAACTGACAATTCTAGACTAGCCCTGGGTGAGTGGGCACTGTGATGGCTCTTTCCTGCCTTGTGCCCGGTGTGCTAGGCTAGGCTCTAGCTGCTCTGTGACCCTCAATAGCTATAAGTAGATCAGAGGGTGTTGTTTTACCTTTTACATTAAACAGAGAACTTCACTGAGCTGATACTCATCTCTTGCGTCTGTTTTAAGGTCTTGTACTCCTTTGGAGCTCATTTCTAATTAGGATTATGCAGCTGCAGTCAATTGATGTATATCAACCAACACATTTTTTATTTTATTTAGTTAGATATGCTGGTTTATTTATAGTATGTAATGTTTAATGTAATATGCACTTCGTATAATTTATTGTGTCTAACATACCTTTGCATTTAAATGACTTTTACTTGGTTTAAAGTGTATTAGACAAAGTCATAAGAAAAAGTGCAACCTCTTTTATTTCTATATCTTAACATTCCAGCTGTAGAATAGTCAATCTGTACTTTTTATTTTAATTAAGTCACAGCAGTGTTTTTTTCTGGTTATCTCCCTGCCCGATTACCAGAGAAGAAACCATCTTTGAAATACAGTGGTGCCTCGTACTTGAAACTTAATTTGTTTCAGGAGGCCGTATGAACTCTGAATTCTACGAAGTCCGAATCAACTTTCCCCATTAGAAATAATGGAAAGTGAATTAATCTGACACCCTAAACAATACCCATTTTGATAAAGGTAAACAGCAAATGCACATCATTTTAGGAAAAAATGACATAATTAAACGCCCTAAATAATAAATTAAAACATGAAAACAATAAATAATATACAGAAATTCTGTATAATGAAAGGAAATAAATGGAGGTGCGCATAGACTCATCGGCTTGGTGCTCTTCCTTTCAGCACTTTGTTCTTTTGGGTATGTGTTGCTATTCATCATAATGACAATCTACTGGGCGAATAATGTCTACAGATGGCATGATCTCCTAAAAATAGGACTATGCAGCGAGTGGACTGTTACAATCATTTCTCTGCTTCCACGACATCCCGGCGGACACAGCCAGGCAGGGGACGCAAGCTGGTGAGGCTATGGAGATGACCACACAAGCCACATCTCCCTAGACTTTTTCTCACCGATGTAAGATTCCTTGCAGGACAGTTACATTCTGCTCATTACAGAGACCTGGCTACCTTCAATTATTATGAATAAAGCTATCGAGTTAGCAGGCCACATGGTATACCAGCAGGACAGGAGTGGAGACTCCGGTAAGAGAAAAGGCGGTGGGAAGGGTTATACCTGTATGTCAACAACATCTGGTGTACTAACACTAAGACTCTACACAACAGATGACGTTTACGCTCACAGTGTAAGCACAATCTGTTGCTGCATTTTTTTCACTGTGCACACAGTTTGAACGTTGAAGCATTGTTCTAAGTCTGGATCAAATTTCTCTCAGATTTATTGTTTGAACACTGGAACGTTCAATGTTAGAATTGTTTAAAGTACGAGGCATCACTGTATTTGCATAACCTCGAGGCTGCTGTGCACCTATTTAAACCATCACACAGGCAAACCTCTCTGACTCTTTTCCCTGAAACAATGACTGTTTTCTGCAAGTGCACTATAGTCCACCGATAGAGAAGAGTCCATGCATCTCTTTAACACCTAAACGTTACAGTGTATTATAATGTACAGTACATGTTGTTTTACAGAGGCAAAAGAAAGGACAAGAAGGTAAGCAGGAGTCAAAACCCAAAGTGATAATTAAAACAAGAGAATCAAAACACTTAGCATCAAAGACCAAAATGTAACCTAGACTCATAGTCAAGAGCCAAAAACAAAATCAAGATGTAAGATCTTCAAATGCGCAAACAAACGTCATTTTCTTTTTTGAAATCCGCAAACTCGGACAATGAAAGGACCCCAGTTACACACATAGAAAATGTGTTTATTATTACACAAGAGAGACACAGGCGGTGTTCTGGCTTTGAAATGAAAGTCAGAACATTTTTGAGGACTGACTAGGAGAAAAGACAAGGTAAAAAGTAAATGAGGCAAAAGTCAAAACCAGAGATGAAACAGAGAAACAATCCAACCAGAAATACTAACCCAGAACAAAGTACAGAGCAAAATTCTAATTCCTACATTTCAAAAAAACAAAACATGAATAAATAAATACAATCTTGGGTGAACTATAGCTGCAAGAGTTGACCTTTATATAGTTATGATGTCATCACACCGTTTCCAATTCATTGTGGGATATGCCACCAAGGTAACAAGTATTGGAAAACCCTCAAAATGGTGGTGCCTATTGGAAAAACAAAATGGCATCAAAATAAAAATATTTAATTTTTAAGTAAGATCTTCAAATGAAAAACAGATGTCAGAAACTGACTATGTAGGTTTTAAAATCTCAAAAAAGATGTATTATTCAATTTTAAAGCTTCAGGAAACCCCACCAAAAAATTAAATATACAAGTGAATTACAACCGGCGGCTAGAATGGCCAAGTGGCAGTGCCCTTTGTCACTCTCTCTCTCTCTCTTCCCGATGTCCATCTTGGTTGGGCCTCTCACAGTGTTGGAAACTGTAGACAAGCTGTAATGGTGCTCTCTGGATCTGTCTGTTACAGCAAGCAACTCCGTACGGGATGTCTGGGCATTACACTATTATATAAGCTTAAAATTACTGTATTGTATTTCTCTGCAATAATTATATGTGGTTAAAATATTGTCTACATTTGTTACATTGTTTACATGAATAGCCATGATCTATTTCTCCATTCTGTACCCTGACAATGCTCCTTAGGGATAGTGTAGCTTGTTATTGGTCTTACCAGCTCCCTCTGTTGTACATCCATTAGGTGAACAAGTGTGTACTCTGCTCAGATAAGGCCTTACCCCAGGCAGCCTGCCCAAACTATTACTGGCAGGCTTTCGGCCTAGCACATCCAAAAATGGGAAGCTGGCTATAAAAGTTCAAAACACTCAAAATAGTTCCAAAATATATGAATTGCCCATCAGGTGAAAGGATTACCATCAACCTCTGGTTAGAATAGACAAGTCAAAAACAAGAAACTTTATAAATTAAAAAAAAATCAAGAAATCTATGAAGCCATAAAAATGAAATGAAAACAATACTTACAATAATGACTCCAACAACTTTCAGTGACAACCTGAGGAAAACTGTCTGATCAACCACAATGTAAAGGTGTAACATCTGGATGGATCCATCGCTTGGGGTTCCATGCATAGAACTCAAGAGGTGGGCACACATTTAACAGAGCAATACATAATTACAGAATAATAAACTAACCTAATAGTAATCACAAAAATACATGGAAAAGAACCATTCAAATGTAATAAAAACAAAAAGAAAACATAAACACAGACTCAAAATGATACATAACAATTACAGTCATCTCGAGCTCAGCAAGTCATAAGATCAGGAAAGTCTAACCACAAGTAACAAAAAGGACAGAATTTTGTTTTTTGTTTCTGTTTATTCAACAAAAAACAAGTTCACAAGAAGTTAACATTGTATTTCCATATCATTTAAGAAGACCATTAGAGCCAAGAGCAGGTAATCTGGAGCATGTAACCCAACTAATACCCAAAGTACAATGCTACTTTGAAAGCAGAACTTTTGGCAGTTCATTCAGGAGCATTCTAGGTTATGATATCAATAAGCCAAGACCAGAAAAAATCCACAATGATCTAAGAGAATCAACTGTTGGTTCTAATCAGCCTAAAAAGAGTTATTTGTCCAATTCCGAAATATTTTTTAATTCCTACATTCTAAAGTGAAAAGGATTATTTATAAATGGGGTACATTTAAGAAAGATGCCACATGTCTTCCCAGATTTGGATCCCCAGCAAATGTATTTAAAGATCAGACCATATGATGTCTACAGAAATCACAAAGAACTAAATCCAGGAATTTACAGACCAGAAAAAGATGTAACAATTCTGGCTTTCGTGTATGTCGCCAGGAGAAAGCCAGTTCTCTAACAAAAAAAACATGGCTTCACAGTTTAGGGTTGCAAAGTTACATCTGAATGAGCCGAGGCAAGACTTTTTTTTTTTTTAATTTTTATTTTTATTTATTTATTTTTTTTAATTTTAATTAATTTTATTGCAATCCATACAAAGCAATCAAGTTTTTACAAAAAGATAAATTGAGTTAAGAACAGATCGATCCCCACCCCTGAGAGAGAGAGCAAGCCAAACGGAGTAAAATTTCAGGCTTGTACAGGTAAACATACCTAAATTAATAAATTCTCTGTGCTTTATGAACTTATTTTAAAATATTACTGATTAGATCCTGCCATGTTTTGAAAAAAGTCTGTACGGATCCTCTAACTGAGTATTTGATTTTTCCAATTTCAAATAATATAACACATCGGTTTCCCACTGACTTAAAAGAGGAGAGTTTGGGTTCTTCCAGTTTATCAGAATAAGTCTGCGTGCCAACAGTGTAGTGAATGCAATCACAATTTGTTTGTCTTTCTCCACTTTAAGACCCTCTGGAAGAACCCCAAACACAGCTGTTAATGGGTTAGGAGGGATTGTGAGTCCAAGGCTGTCTGAAAGGTAATTAAAAATTTTGTCCAGAATAATGTTAATTTGGTGCAGGCCCAGAACATGTGACCCAGTGAGGCTGGGGCTTGGTTGCAACGTTCGCAGGTTGGATCATGCCCTGGAAACATTTTGGAGAGTTTTAGTCGAGACAGATGTGCTTGATATATAATTTTGAGTTGTATAATTGTATGCTTTGCGCATATGGAGCTCGAGTGAATTCTCTGCATTGCTACTTTCCACTCCTTTTCTGATATATTAATTGAGAGATCTTTTTCCCAGTGTCCTCTTGGATCTTTGAAAGGGAAGGACTGTAAAAAGATTTTATATATTTCAGAGATGGTGTCTGAGTCCTTGAGATTGAGCAATATTTTTTCCAGTGTGGATGAGGGTGCAAGATGAAGAAAATCTGGAAGGTTCTGTTTAACAAAGTTCCTGATTTGAAGATAGTGAAAGAAATGTGTAACTGGAATGTTAAATTTGGAATGTAATTGTTCATAGGATGCAAAGATGTTGTCTATATAAAGATCTCTAAGCAAGTTAATTCCAAATTTTTTCCAGATATTAAAAACTGCATATGTTTGTGAAGGTTGAAAGAGGTGGTTCTCTTGCAGGGTGCCACAGATAGAAGCTTCTCCGTCTTAAAATGCTTTCTACATTGGTTCCAGATTCTAAGTGAGTGGAGCACAATTGGGTTATTAGTGTATTGCTGATAACGTGTGTTTATTGGAGCGCATAGCAAGGAATACAAAGAAGTACTGCAGGATTTTACTTCTATTGCGGTCCAAACCTGAGTATGTTCTTCTATTTGTGTCCAGGTTCTTATCGCCTGTATATTTGCTGCCCAGTAATAAAACTGGAAGTTAGGTAGAGCCATGCCGCCTTCTGCCTTTTGTCTTTGTAGGGTCGCTCTTTTGATGCGTGGATGTTTTGAATTCCAAATAAATGAGGTTATTGTTGAATCTAATTGCCTAAAGAATGATTTATTGATGTATATTGGGATGTTTTGAAATAAAAAGGAGCTAAGGAAGAATATTCATCTTAACAGTGTTAATTCTTCCAGCTAGTGTGAGATGAAGGGTTGACCATCTATGCAAGTCTTGCTTAATTTTTTTGCATGTAGACGGTGAAATTTTGTTGATAAAGAGCTTTATGTTTACTTGTAATGTTTACCCCGAGGTATTTAAACTGTTCTGCAATGATAAAAGGTAGGGTGTCTAATCTAATATTATATGCTTGAGAATTCACCGGAAAGAGTACACTTTTATTCAGATTAATTCTGAGACCAGAGATCTTTTGAAATTCTGTGAGAGCAATTAAGAGCCGAGGCAAGACTTTAACGGTTTTCTCTAGACCACTGTCTCTAAAACTGTGGGTCATGACCCAGATATGTTTGTGATGGGTCAACATGTGATTGTGTAGTAAAATAAGTCCATGAGTCCATGCAAGTGTGAATTCTGAAGACTGACAGCAAAGACACACAGGGAGAAAAAAAGAAAATGACATAAACAGTTTGAGAGCTGAGTGGACTGCAGCACTAGATTCAAATATCAAAATGAAAAACAGGAGTGGGAGAAGGATCTGTGGGAGTATATACTGTATGCCCGCTGAATCATTAAGCTAATTAAAGGGCAAGCTCAGTTATGGGATGGACTCACTCTGGACCCCATGGAGGTAATAGCAAAGGAGAGAGTTAAAACAAAATTGACTGCCATTATGAACAGTGCAGCACATCCTCTGTCTGAGACACCAACACTGAGGACTTTCAGCCAACAAATTATTCAGTAGAAGGGTGTCAAGAAACACGACTGGGGCTCCTTCATTCCTACAGAAAAATGCCTGCATAATGTATCACTGGGGCTGGGACTGCCAAGTCAGTTTTCTTTATTTTTAATTTTCTTGCTTTTAAGTCACTCTGGTGTGTGTTCAGACTAAAGTTTGTGTGTCATGTCGTTTTCTAACCCGCTTAATCCATACCAGGGTCATGGTGCTGAAGTCTATCCTAGTGAGCATAGGGCACAAAGCAGGAACAAGCCCTAGACAAGGCACCAGTCCTAGTGTGTTTGTGTATATAGTGGACTGCAGGGGTCACACCAGCCAACCAAACCTGACACAGACAGACACAGGACACAAGTTCAGCACACAAGTTTTTCTTGTGGAAAACTATTTCTCTCGTTTCTAACCTGCACAGCGCAGTCCCAAGCACAATACAGCACCAAAGCACACTTTTTGTTGTTCTTCTTCCCTTTTTTTTGTGTCTCTCTCTCTCAGTCCGCCTCCACTCATCCCATCAAGCTTTGTCCCACTTCCTCCCAACTGTGGCTCTCGGAGTAGTGGAAGCTGGCTCCTTTTATAGAGCACCCGGTAGTGCTCCAGGTGTCCAGTGAGCTCCTTCCGGCAGCACTTCCGGGTGTGGTGGCATTCCTGCCATGAAGGGCTCAGCCGATCCCACAGCTCCCTCTTGCGGCATCCACAGAACCCAACAGGACTGCAGCAAACTCCAACTCCCAGTGTGCCCTAAGGGAATCTGTGGAGCCACAGTAGCCAGGGAGCCAGGGGGGTTAGGGTTAGGGGAGGGGGAGTTGCGATACTGTCCTGAGCCCACTCTCTAAACTGTGGCCCTTCCATCACATAGGAATCCCAGCCGGGTAAGGGCCTCGGCCATCCACCACTATATTTATTTATTCGAAGAGCTGTCTACATTGTGTATAATCCATTACAGTATACACTGAATCTAAATCTGTACCAGAGGTGCAAAGATGATTCTGCATTAAGATTAACCTGCCATGGTGAGGAAGAACTTTCTCATCCGACTATTTTAAAGTGGTTTGATAAATGTCCATCTCCTGGTATTTTGAAAGATGTGTTTATTAGACCACTGAGAATCTATGAAAAGGGTAAGACAAGCAGTAGACATTCAATGCGTTATTTTCTTTTCTCGGTACCCAAATGTGGCCATTGGTGCCACGGCCCACCTGCCAAGTTGTTTGCCTGCCTATGGTAAAGTCATCCCTGATGGAGGATCACAGGAATCATGGGAAAGAGGGGTCCTTTCATCGAGCACAGCGTTTCAGCCGTGGCATGGCCAAATGGGGAGGCAGCTAGATGGATGAGGTCTCCAGGATTCTAAAAATATCCAAACCTAATTATGTCATATCATCTACTGTTAAACCGTACTTCTAAAATGTTTATTATTATGCTGTATTAAGGAATTGTTCTGTTCTGTGTATTGCATTGTATTGACCCCTACTTTTGACACCCACTGCACGCCCAACCTACCTGGAAAGGGTCTCTCTTTGAACTGCCTTTCCGAGGTTTCTTCCATTTTCCTACAAGGTTTTTATTGGGAGTTTTCCTTGTCTTCTCAGAGAGTCAAGGCTGGGGGGCTGTCAAAAGGCAGGGCCTGTCAAAGCCCATTGCGGCACTTCCTGTGTGATTTTGGGCTATACAAAAATAAACTGTATTGTATTACACAGTTGAGTTAAACATTTTCTTTGTTTTTACTCATTTCGTTGAACTGTTGAATAAATAATGGTGTATGTTAACCTGTTTGCAAGGTCGCATACAAAATGTACTAGCTGTACTAGATAGATAGATAGATAGATAGATAGATAGATAGATAGATAGATAGATAGATAGATACTACCCATCTAAGGCAGGTTGAAATCTGATTTATCAATATAGACCTCAGTGTTAATGTTGCATGTAGTAAATTTATTAAATTAATTTAATGTAATGTAATTTAATGTAATAAAATGTATTGCTACAAATGTTTGTAATGTGCCATCTGTTGGAATGACTGATGCAATACATGTCTCTGTTATTTGCCATTTAGTATGGGATTTATAAAGCAGCATTAATGTTTGTGATGCACCATCTGTCGGAATGAAAACTGCAATGCATTTTATTACTTACAAATGTTTGTGATGAGCCATCTGTTAGAATGATACTTATCCTCCTATTAGTTGGATTGTTAATGGTGGAGCTCATTTGAAAATGATTATTAAAAAAAATGTTATTTAAGACTAGCTAAATAAAGTGAATTGATTAATTATTGAAGTACTTCATTCCTTAACTGGCACCATGAGTCAAGTGACTAAGTTAAGAGACTTTTTAAACTGTTCTGAAAATCTTCGTATTGTCATGCTGAACTCCTAGAATTTCTTTCTCTCATCTTACACCAAAGCAGTTCCACTGGCAGTGACATACTGTATGTACTTCAGGAATCTGCCCTCTACTATGAATGATGGTAATTGATTTGGATTTAAGCCGTAGGTGTTCCCCGTGTGTGTGTGGGTTTCCTCCTACAGTCTAAACGCATGCAGGTTCGGTGGATTGAAGATGCTGAAGTGGCCCTTAGTGTGTGTAAGTGTGTGTTTGTGTGCTCATCCTGCAGTGGATTTGTACACATTCTCTATGTAAGGATTCAGCTATTTGGCTTATTTTGTGTTGAATAAATAAAAAAAGGTAAAATCTGTCATGTGCTGTTGGTCATTTGAAGTTAAAGTAGTTTAATTTTAGGACTCGGTGGCCACTGCTTTGTACTCTTTCCTTTGTTTTGGATACTAAATGTCTCCAGCTGTTTACCTTGCTACTCTGGGTCCTTGCAATATGATGTTGTCATCTTTTTTTGACCTCCTTATTTTCATCAAAGGGACTTGCTTGTGCTGCGTTGAATCCTCAAGGGGAACTAACTTGTCTAGTTAATTGGCTGAAATCCAGATGTGTTTAGCTCTGCCCTTGACCAAGAGCTCAACACTTGCAGGGTAAGACCCACACATGTGGCTATTTTTAGGCTGTATGCCCCACCCTTCAATTCGCTGTGGTTAGCCGACGCCCCCTTCACACTTGTGTCTAATTTGCTCCTGAGTCATCCCTCTTCTGAAATCTGAAAACTCCCAAATTCAGGCGTATCTGTAACCTGAACACAACTGAATCTGCCTTTCTGAAAGGATAATTGCTTGACTTGCAAGATATTTGAACAACGTATACAAAAGGTTCTCTTGTCAAAAGGTCTAAACCTACAGTAACTGCATAAGGATTATGATCCAGTTGGTGTATGATGTCCTTTCAGAGCCTGTCCTGCCTTTTCAGTTGGATCAAGGCCGACGTGCTATATATTACTCTTGAAGAGA
Organism: Polypterus senegalus; assembly: GCF_016835505.1. Classification (NCBI taxonomy): domain Eukaryota; kingdom Metazoa; phylum Chordata; class Cladistia; order Polypteriformes; family Polypteridae; genus Polypterus; species Polypterus senegalus. Next base: position 57,291,588 of record NC_053168.1, on the reverse strand, counting down.
AAAGAATTACAGGAACACATTCTCACACAGATACCATCACTGGTTCCATGACCTGGTGCTCAAAACTATGGCAAAAACGTTCTTTCAGCAGAAGGGAAGATCTGAGATGTGCCGATTTAGTCAATATGACTCCTGAGAACATCACAAGTTGAAGCCATTGTCACATTACGTGACGTTTTCAATTTTCAATCTCCAGAAAAGTAGCCTGTATTTGCATATTATTAGTCATTTGGAGGGCAGTTGCCGTCTAATGTGATATGCCCAGTGACTCACACTAACTAGTCTTTCACTCACTCAGACAAAAGTCGTAGGTGCAGGCTCTGTGTGCATGAGGGCTGACAACAAATGAGCGCTCATCCTGAAGTACAATGCGCTTAATGCAGTGATGAGCAATAAGGAACATGGGAGTTTTGGGCCTCAGAAACAGAACAGGAGCTTGTCTGTCTAGTAACTTGCGTTTTATTTACCGCAACAGGATGAAAAAAAGAAAAAAGTGCTGAGATTGTGACTGTATTCACCATACTTGTTAACCCCCTTGCCAGGTAGCACATTATTGGCTGTCAGAAAAAGTGGTGAGCACAAGTGTGATGGAAGGTCGTCAAGCAATCGCTAAATGTGATATGCTGAGCGATTTTCATTTGCGTAAACTGACATGGTCCGGTGATGAGATCAACAACTGTGATCATCAAGTCTCATATACCCCACGACTAGAAGTCATGTAATGTAACATCAGCTTAAGGTGGACCCAGGCAGACAATTTACACTTCCAGATGACATTGCAGTAACAGTGCTTAGAGCCGACATGATACCACTGTCTAAAATATCTGGACCGGTATTAAGCTTGAGTTGACTGTCCCCCCAAATGAGCACATGAAGGAGGTCAGTTTATAAAGTTTCTGTGTCGCCGTTAGTTTTTTTTTGTTTTGGATGACGGTCAGCAGCATTTTGGATAAGTTCCTGATTGCTGTGGCCACTTTGCTGCTGTTATGATTTGCTGGCTTCAACAAACTCAGGAAAGGTGGTCTGGCTCAATTCTCAAAAAATCAAACTTACACTCACATAGAATTGAAAAACACAGGGTAGGCCACACTGGCCCTGCTAAGCCTGGCTGCCAAACTCTAGGAGTCTGCGCAAGCCAGACTTTCAGGGTACTTAAAATACTAAAAAAAAGAACTAATACATGCTATTATTATATGAACTACTGCTTGTCTTTTAGGAACAGACCTTCATGGCTGCATCTTCTGTTTCAATTTTCTGTGCCAGGTCATGCTCAACGGAAATCATTGCTTGTCATTTAAAACTGCCCTGTGTCAGGTGGAGGTACTGCCATTTTTTTTTACATTTACCTTTGAGAAGATGCATTCTTCTGATGTTACTTTATGACTTATGTTTATTTCTCTTTTTATGGCATTTTTATTGTTTTAGAATTATTATTTTTTCGTGTGCTTTGAGTAATTACAAAATTTTTTGTTATAATTGTGTGACCACTGAGAGGCTCCTCAGACCCCCAAACCACAACTTGGCAGATTGAATTCAGATTAATATTTTTTCCTACAAATGTAATTCTTTTTTTTTTTTTGCCCTGGGTGAGGCAGAGAGACTTCCTTAACGCCGACCACAGGAGTACTTCTGGTGTCACAATATTGCAAATAAAAACATCACATGGGACATGGAATCCTCCCTGCAGCTCCTGCTGATGGCTACCAAGAAACCCAGCAGGGCCTCCCCTGAGAACTACAACTCCCATGCAGCCTTGCAGGTGTGAGCAGGGGAGATGCACCAGTGGGATGCTGACAACCATTATGTGATGGGAGCATTTGGCAACTTCCGTTATAAAGGGCTTCCAGCCAGGTATGGACCCATCCATCCTGAATGGGATGCCAGCCTATCCTTGACAATGTTAATTTTTTATTTAGTATTTATTTATTCTGAATTTATGAGTTCTGTGGGTGGAGCCCAAAGAGGCGGGGCTACAGTGACATCACTGCATAGGAGTCCAACAGGTGTGCTTTTAGGTTTGAGGTGTGAAGACTGTTTATTGAGTTGTTTTGTAAATCCTGCTTTATGATTAATTCTGATTTGATGTGGATAACTTTTTGGTCTTGGATTTTTTAGGCAAACTTTATTTGCTCCATTGCTCTTTTCCCATGCGCCTTGCCATTGTTAGTTATTTAAACAGATTATTGATTTATAAAGATATTTGTTTCCCATAACTGGCATATATTTTTGAGTATTTCCATACTTTTAAAATAAGTGCCCCATTTTAGGCCTGTGCAGGCCTGAAAGCATGCCTCTTAAGTTTTGGGGCTTGGCTGTCTAGGATATGGCCTAATTCTGGACAGATTTTTAAAAATGGGTAGAAATCCCAAATTTATTCAAAAAACTGAAAGCAAACCAGAACATAAGGAATTCTGAAAATGGCAAAATGACTTGATTCTAGAGCAATGTCTGCAGCACCTAATCTTCTTTTGCTCTTCCTTGCTGTTATGATGTGACTACCAAATTATTAATATTTCTAAATAAATGCTACAGTATGAGAGGGGTGAGAAGCAAATGCACAAGGAGAGCAAAAACAAAAGGGAAGAAGTGAAAGGAAGGAAGAGAGTCAGATTGTCATTATTTTTAGACTTGTGATTATGTCTGTGTTTGTTTTGGATTTCTTCCCTGTGTCATCCTTGTCGTTGTATTGGTGGCGTGATCATTTAATTAGTTTCCCATTGCCGCAGAGACCTTTTTGATCATGTGACTTCCATCCCGTGGCATGTTTCAACAGCGCCAACTCCTCGGGTTTCTAGTATTGTGAAAAAGTTAAAACAAAGCAAATCATTTGCTTGTGTTTCCTTTGTACTTTTTTGGCTTCCTGACCTTTTGCTTTGTACTTTGAGCAAGTGTTTTGTCTTTTGTTTTGGCTAGACACTCTGATCGTTATCTGTTTTTGGCAAACGACTCTAGCTTTGTTTTTTGACTCTCCTTTTGTCCTTTTCCCTCATCTGTCAATCAAACTGTTACTTGTCCTTCTCAGGACGTGTCCTTGTTTGGCACAATACAAAGTTCAGAGCAGGAACTGAGAAATTGTCAGGAGCCTGTTTAAATAATCAGGCAGGTGACCTTACGCAAACATCAGATAACTGCTGGCTGATTTTATTAGCCTAGCAAATGAAAGTAGCTAAAGAATACAGTACCGGTGAATGTGATTGTTTTTACCTCTGTTTACCTGCTTTAGTTTATAGCGTGAAGATTTCTTTAGGGTTATTGTAGTACTAGGGTGTTGTACCGTGTTAGCCATTATGAATGTAATGAGAAGTCAAGCAAAATGACACCTTTTATTGGCTAACTAAAAAGATTACAATATGCAGGCTTTCGAGGCAACTCAGGCCCCATCTTCAGGTAAGATGTGAAATCAATTATGGTTATTAAAATGCATTAGTATTCTGTTCATATTTTCATGATGTCATTTTGGTTACCATTCATCTTCAAGGTTGTCACCATTATTGTTAGAAGTGACATATGCATTATCAGGTATGAGTCTTCTTTCTAATTCACGTATTAGACGTTATATTTTTCTGACTTTTGTACTGGTCCGTCCCGTGCGCAATGCTTAGTACTGCTGCCTCATACCTTCCACCAGTCTGTGAAGAGAGTGTGCCTTCACACTCTCACTTACAAACTCAGTTGGGCCAGGTTTTCAAACCAAGAAATTTTAGTTGGACCAGACATTTTCAGCAGCTGGTAAGCAGCAGGTAATAACAAATTTTAAACCAACACAAACGAATGTACTGAAAAACAAGTCATGTTTATTCATTGTTTTCTTTTTACATTTGGTCACATCTGACACACGCTCATCAAAAAGTTTATAAAAATAACAATTGTGGAATATGGCCAGCAGCTTCTCCTGGCCAATACCCCCAAGCCGCCAGATGGAGCCCTCCCTGCAACATGGAGGTGCCCCGAATTCCAGCAAGTCATCATGGACATTGGAGTCTTTCTTCACAGCCCTGCTGGATAACGTGGGGACCTCCAGGGGACACTGCAGGGAGGACCAGGGACTTCTATTTTCCTTATAGCCTGGAAGTACTTCCCAGTCGAGGGAACAGAGGATATTACATACCTCTGGGCTGAAGAAAAGGAGTTTTCACCTGACCCGGAAGTGTTACAAGGTCACATGGACTGAGGGACAGAAACACTTCCGGGTCAAAGAGTTTAAAAGGACTGTGGGAGATCCCAGCAGGGGGCCGAGTTGGGAGGAAGGGTGACTGAGCTGCTAGGAGGTGTGGAGGATTGATTATTGTGGATTGTATTATTGATTATTGTACTGTATTGAAGGAATTGTGGAGGTGCTTTGTGCACATTATTGTATTAATAAATCATCATTTTGGACTTTTATCTGGTGTCTGATGCATCGTCTGAGGGTTCAAGGGGACGATAGCGCCCCCTATCTGTCACACAATAAGAAAACTTATAACTAAAACAAATCTGAGGTAGTAGCAATGCTTTTTTTCCACTTTTGAAATAAAAAATAACACATTTTGGTCATATCTGACCTAGGCAGATCCCAAAGTACTTAAAAACACAATAGTGCACAGTATTAACAACAACATCTGTGTACTTTTTGAAAAAAAAAATATATTTTGGTCATATATGACCAGGCATATCACTAAGTGCGTTTAACGGTATAAAAAAGAAGTATCAATGCTATCAAAGCTCTCCATGTACAAACCCACCATAACAAGTGATAAAAGCGAATAACACACATGATTACAACGTCTGCTGCCCACTGAGGGGACATACAGTATGTTCGTTTGAAATCACCACATGTGTGACTAGTAGGGCCTTTTCTTATAAGAAAAAATGTGGCAGCACGGATACATTTCGTTTGGATCAAGTCTGAGGTACTGTGAAGGTATCTAGAGGCCGAGAGTCCTAGCGCTACATGTTTTGTTTATTTGGTGAAAGAACATAATGTTTAAAATTTGAAATTGACAAATCGTCAGCTATAATAATGATTCTTTACATTTACATAGTGCTTTACTCACTACTCAAAGTGCCTTGCAAACTCCACACAGGGTGGACCCGGGGCGTGAACCCACAATCTCCTTATTTAGAGACAGAGGCACTTCCATTACACCACCTGCACAGCTGTATAGGTTTGTACAAAGTCCGTATACCCCTATCTTTAGGAGCATTTACAGGAATAACCATGACAATTTGGTTCCTGTGGACATCAGCTCAAGTCTTCCCGGTATTTCGAAGTGTGTTTCCGACATCCTGTCTGGTGCTGCCACCTGCTGCCGCTCAAGAAATCGCAACAACGTGGCGGTCATTCCAAGACGAAGCGATAATGACACAAGTGTTTTCACGATCGAGGAGCGTTTTGTGGCGACTGTGTGGGTTCATGAGCAGCCTGTTACTGGGAAATCGATCAAAAATGTCATGGATGACTTTTTGGGAAGGCTTTGCCGACAAAGAGGACGTTGTTGCAGTGGGAGAAGAAGGCTTTTGCAACGGGCAGCGTCCGAGATGCGCCGCGAAGTGGAAGACCATCCACAAGGCATGAAATGTGTGCAGATGTGGCAGAGTCTGTCCAACGATCCCTAATGAAATCCACTTGATAACGTGCTGCTGATTTGGGAATAGCGGAATCGACAATGCAAAAACGCATCAAACAGGACCTGCAAATGAAATGTTGGCGTCCATTGCACGTTAATGACTTATCAGATGCCGACTTGGACAGACGTCAGGAAGCTTGTGATCTGATGCTGCACCAATTTCCAACAAATGCTGAGAAGGAAAAGGTTATGTTCTCTGACGAGTGCACGATTTATTGCAGCTCCCGCAATCGAAACGTATTTTCAAAATCCTCCAAAAGATAGGGGTATAAGGACTTTGTGCGCACCCTGTACTGTGCTGCATATTATTATAATTGATAGTTTAAAAGTACACAGCATTTCCGAAATCGAAGAATATGAACCGCAGGTTAATAATGAGCACTACATTCTACAAAAAAGTTCAGATTTAGTCCTGCAAAGCAATCATTTGGCTGAGTTTTTAAGAAAGTTCCAGATTATTTGTATGTTTTCATCAAATGTCGTCTTTCTCATTCATTCTTTGCTTTGATTGTCAATGGCTGATCATCATCCTTGTAACAGCCATGAATCCATAGGATCGAAGTGCATGAGTGGAGGGCCAACCAATCACATGAAGAGAAGGGTGGAGACAGTGCTTGTCATTAACGAGGCTCTCATTGGAGTAACAAACCCACGTCCGCACTCACTTGATGAAACTGGCATATAACTAAGACTCAGCACACAACTGATATTAGAATCATTTAAGATGTAGTTGATGCCATGACCAACTGTGACAGTGTGGGTTCTGCTCAAGGCTCCCATCTCCATTTTAGGAGCTTTTTAACTTGACACTGTTGGTGATGTCACCTGATGAGCTGGACAGTGAAGAAACAACGAAACAAGGGGATGGTGCAAAAAGTGCAAAAGTGCTTTTATTAAAAAAAAAAATCCAACTAAACAGTGTCCAAATAATTAGTGCAGTTCAGTCAAATGTTCATTAAATAAATAATCCAATAAAAAGATAAAAATCCCAAAAGGTTACAAGGCTATAACACGAGAATTAAAACCTACAGCAGTCATTGGGGCTACACCAGCCAGACAAAGCTCCTTCCCAGCCTCTTCAGTTCACCTAAGGTTTGCTCAGCCAACGAGACTTCAGTCGCCGTGGTCCTCTCTCTACTGCCTCTGCCAGCGTCTGCTAGACCGCTCGGGGTCGGTTGTCCTCCCGTCTTCCTTCTCGCACATGTAGTCGTCCCTCAGATCCCCAGGGCGGACTCCTCCTTGATCGCGCCCACTGAGATCCGATCGCTCACTCTATCCAGGACCCCTGACTGCACTAACCTTCCTTTTTCTCAGCTGGCTGGCTTGTCCACTCTGTTGCACTACCAACCAATTCTTCTCTCTCTTTCTCCAAGTCTTTTACCGTTCGCTTCCCTCTTTCTGCCTCACGCTTCTCTTATTTATTCTGGAGATGTGGCTCAAGTGTGGCGATTAGCAGCTCCCGGCTTCAATCATGGATGCGGACGATTCCTCATTTGTGCGGATAAGCAAGGAAACGCCCGCCTCACACAGCATCCAGGACCCGCTCCAGCCACACTATCATGCCCTTTCTTTATGCCACGAGTGCGGCAAATTATTTATTTAAACACTGGCCTTTTTGATCTGAGCTGTGGACCTGCTATACAACACTAACTGTCATGGCTGAGGAGCTGTACAACATACAATCACAAAAAAAAAAAATCACCACTTGAAGACACACAACAACACGTTGCATTGTGGTTTGCATGTTGCTCGGCTGTGTGGAGTGTTGCATTCATGGTCTGTACTACTGTAGGAACTTATGTAGCAATTTCTGAAGGCTTGTGAAATGTGTTTTTCTTAGTTTTTCTCTGTGTTTCTGGTGCGACCACAGGCTGGGCCACATGGAGATTGCTTTTGGGCCACAATTTGAATAGGCCGGCTCTATTCTGAACCATTTGGATGCCTGCGTTTGTGTACATGGCAATGGGCTGGGTTTCCATTCAGTAGTGGTCCCTGTCTTGAGACTGATGCTGCCAGAATAGGCTCTGACACCATGTTTAGAAAATGGATGGATTTTTGGAAGTTTTGTAATTAAGATATTTAAATGTAAGTTACCCAGATATCAGGACTTTGCTGGAGCAGGAAGCAGGCTGCTGAGTCACCATGATTGTTGCTATGACAAGGCCCTTTTCTAAAAACAGCAATTGCCTGACATCTCTACTCGACCCAAGTATTAAACTGAAAAGAGAAGCTACAATACAAAACGTTTTTAGGGGCCTGTAAGAACACCCTCGGCACAGTCCTTCTCTGCACATCCCATAGCAGCCAAGAAGGCTAAGATATGAAAGCCACACTGTAAGGGCAGTGTGCAAAATGGACCTTGTGGGATTTGAAAGGGTAAAAATAAAACTTTCATTCCCTCCCTCCTTCCATTACATTTGAATTCGGTAATTAGAGTTACATAAAAATAGAGAGGTTGGTGTTGGGAAAGGCATCTGGTTGAACAAATCATATAAAAACCTTAGCTTATAGACAACTATTTCAGAAACGTTGAATGTTATGTTCTTTGCCATTCTTGGGTGCTTTTAGCTATGTGTTTTGGGTCATTAACCTGTTGGAGGATCCATGACCTACGACTGAGACAGAGCTTCTAACACTACGTTTCACTCCAGAATGTCTTGATAGTCTTGGGATTTCATTGTTCCCTGCATAGACTCAAGGCATCCCGTGCCAAGCGAAGCAAAGCAGCCCTAAAACATAACTGAGCTTTCTCCGTGTTTCATAGTAAGTGTGGTGGCCTTTTCTTCGCAAGCTCCATTATTTCGTTTGTGGACATAGAGCTGATGTGATTGGCCAAAAAGCTTCAGTTTTGTCTCATCTGTCCAGAGGACATTCTCCCAGAAGCATTGTGACTTGTCAATGTGCATTTTAGCCAATTCCACTCTGGCTTTTTATGTGGAGTCTTCCTGAGTCTTGGAGCCCACTGTCACTCAAAAAATGACAAATGGTGGGATCATACACTGATGGGCCTTAATCTTGGAGTTCAGCTTGTATCTCTTTGAACGTTGTTGGACCTTTGCTTTCTCTGATCCATGTTCAGTGTGGGACACATGATACCAAACAACAGAGTGACTGCTTTTCTCCATTTAAATAGGCTGAATGACTGATTGCACGACAGGAGACATGTGTGATACAAATGAAAGAAAACAGCCAGTTTGAAAAATCACTTGAATCCAATTATTTAGGATCTTTTCTAGGGATAGCACCAAATGTGTCCAGGCCATTTTAGAATATCTTTGCAGAACAAGCAGTACTTGATCTCTTTTCACACTTGCTTTTGTTTTACTTGATGACAATTCAAAGGCGAGCATGCATACGTGGGACATTTGTTTTTCAGGGGGGATACGGCACTTTTTCAGTGAGCTGTAAGAAGACCAACAAAATTGTCACCATCTGCATTGAGCTTCAAAGGAGTAAGTCATTCCTAAGGGATAAGTTTTGTGTTTTATAATTAAATGAGTTCTTTTTTCACTAGATAGATAGATAGATAGATAGATAGATAGATAGATAGATAGATAGATAGATAGATAGATAGGATACTTTATTAATCCCAAGGGAAATTCACATAATCCAGCAGCAGTATACTGATACAAAGAAACAATATTAAATTAAATAGTAATAAAAATGAAAAAAATTAAAATAAAATTAATGTTCGCATTTACTCCCCCGGGTTGAATTGAAGAGTCGCATAGTGTGGGAGAGGAACAATCTCCTCAGTCTGTCAGTGGAGCAGGACAGTGACAAAAGTCTGTCACTGAAGCTACTCCTCTGTCTGGACATGACACTGTTAAGTGGATGCAGTAGGTTATTCATGATTGACAGGAGTTTGCTTAGTGCCCGTCGCTCTGCCACAGATGTTAAACTGTCCAACTTTAATCCTACAATGGAGCCTATCCATATCCTATCTGTATACTACTATCATGGTGTACACTAATTTGTCATTGAATATTGTGTTCTAAAGTGATTCTTTTCTTGTGAATATCAAAAATTTGAATTTAAAATTGGGTCCAAAGGGCACAAATCCATCTGTAAAACAAAAGCCTTAAAACGTACTCAATACATGCACTATAAGGCGGCAAAAGTTTAAAATTTCAGAAACTAAGCCTTCTGAGGTATGTTTATGAACATTAAAAGATATCAGAAATAATATATTTATCACATTTATCACTATTGTTGGCACTGTGTTATCTGAGGTAAGTATTCCCTCTGTTCATTTGTTGCTTCAAAGGTGACTGTTGTGGGTGGCATCGACATGTTGTACCAGGATTAGTGATGAGGCAGAGCAAATCCAACAATGGTTAGGGTGCCAACCGAGCAAAAATCCATTTAATATGAACAGCAAAAAAAGACCAAAACAAAACATGCACTCGATGACACTATAAATTTATAGTCAACTTGATGCCTTCTAATTTGCTGCATTCTGAGAGACTGGTCAGGTCCAAATGAGACTTCACTTTCTGGGAACATCCCCATTTTATACCGGATACACTTCTTTGCCCTCAAGGGATGGTTTCTTAAGGTTGTGAGGGGAAAAGGAGACAAGACTGTTAGTGACAGTGCCCCCTCTTGTCTTGGGGTGGTACCACATACCTTATGTGAGCCTGGAAGCCGATCCTTTGGCACACATGCGTGACAATGTACACAAGGATGTAAGACTGGCATGTGTGCTAAGCTGCTTATCACAACGCTCCTCTTCTATCAAAATATTATGACTGCATGTAAAAAATGTCTTTTGTAGTTTAGTTGGAGGAAATCTCAGTAATGTGAGAACCTTTCAGCTTCTTTTGGGCTTCCAATAAGATTTTAATGCTGGGACATTCAAATGGTCCATTCACTGTGACTTTGGTATTTGGCTTGTCTGTTCTGTATGCCAGTATCTCCTGATCGCACAGCTCCTCCATCAATTTCCCTGAGATCTCAGCACATATCTGTACGAGAAAAGAATAAACCGGCGAGAAGCTGCAACAGACTACAGATGAGAGAAAATTAGAGCCAGAATTTGAAAGAATAAAGGAAGAAAATATGTAGCCTGAAGCTATCAAGAGGCTCCATTGAGGCAACCTCAAATTATCGCGTTTAGCACAAGGAGCTCGATGGACGCTGCACATCCTGGATACTCACGTTTTCAAAGTATTTTGATAGAAAGGCAGTGTTGTGACACACATGCCTGGTTTTGTGCTGTTTTACTTTCTTGTTAACTTTAAAACTGTCCCCTTTGAACAGAGCGTATTCTCATTCAAAATCCATGATGCATGTTATTCAAACATCTTTCTTTGTTATGAAATTTAGAATCCACATTTTTCTGAAATCTGCGGTGGGCTGGTGCCCTGCCCGGGGTTTGTTTCCTGCCTTGCGCCATTTGCTGGCTGGGATTGGCTCCAGCAGACCCCCGTGACCCTGTGTTAGGATATAACAGGTTGGATAATGGATGGATGGATGGATTTTTCTGAAATTCAGACCTTTGCTGCCTTCAAAGTGCAACACACATTCAGTCATTTTTCCAAATTTTGTTTTATGTTTGGATTCACAGGTCTTTGGACTCCATTTTAAACTGCAAACACTGGCATTGTATTTTTTATATTTAATTAACAAATGTTTTATGTTAGATCACAGTTTCCTGTGGCAAATTAATGTACAGCATGACTGTGAAAAATAACTTCAACGTGAAAACTAACAAACTTTAAGCAAGCAAAACTTATTGATGTGTTCAGCAATAAAAAAAAGGAATCCAGTAGGCTTCTTAACTCTGAATTGTGAAGTTTCCAGTCAGCGACTCCAGTGAAAAATAATAACAGAAGATAATATTCTCAAGCATGTTTAATCCATTTCAAGGTCTCGGGGGACTGGAGCCTAGTCTAGCAGTCTTGGGCTCACGGCTGGAAACAGCCAAGTGAAGATCAGAGCTCAGAAACTATTCTTAAACCACACAGCAGTCTTGGAGATGAAGAGTGTGATGTTCAAGCTTATGAAGATGAATTACATTCTCTGCTTTCTTTTAACAGACAACTCAATTGGAGACCATGAGAGATGAATTGTCAGCTAACCAAACAAGGCAGGTGGACTGAATGGCCTCCTATAGTTTGCTTTTCAATTGCATGTTTTGTTAGATTTCAGAGTGTTTAATAAGCAAATAACAGGCCAGGGAACAGACTGCATTAATCATACATGCTGAAAGAGAAAGTTCAAGGACCACCTTTGTAGTGTTGTTATGTTGACAGACTGTCACATTTAATAATGAACTTCTTGTCATAAGCCTTTCATTTGTGGCTGTTATGTCCCCTGTAAATAAATGCTGGACTGCAGGGGACTGAGGGAAAGTCGGGAAAGAAAACAGAAAGAGCTTTCTGTGTGTCAGGATGCCAGCTTGCTTTTTTCTCAATAGAACTTTAGCATTCGGAAATGAGGGAGTTCAGGTTGCCATTAATAAAATATTTTTAAATATAAAACATTAAAAAATGAAAAATGCAACCTCTCTTAGTGGAATCCAATTCCATATTACATTAAGGTGTATGTCATCCTAGAAGGAAACCGACAGAAAACTGCAATTACAGTTCAAATGCTGGCTGTTTCAGTTATTCTTTTATACTTATTTATAATTTCTGTATATGATTTGCAAATCTAAAACATTATCACTTAGTCAGGAGCTTTTAAACTCCTAATTTTCTAATGTTCCTATTTTCCTTCATTGTGTCTCTCCTAAAGTTCTTAACAGGATTTCCTTCACTTTGTATAGACACTGGACAATCATTTGTCTGTTTTATATGTTGAGGTGAATGCATTTTCCTTGTCTTGATTGTAAAGATTGTGCTCTTTTTATAGGAAATATTTATTTTCTTTAGGCCATTGCTTGGCAATAACTACAGAAATGGAAGGAACTGCTCCTCATTATTGTTTATTGACTGTTGCACGTGACCTTTCTGTAATTGACACTCATTAGTACAATTAAAGAAGGACATTCTTTTAAACTGCAAACACACTACATGGCCAAAAGTGTGTGGACCCCCCTAAATTGTCGAGGTCAGTTGTTTTAGCCTAACCCATCATTAACAGGCATCTAAAATCAATTTCCATTGCCCAACACTGCCATTTGGTAGGGTCATACTGAAGAGCTCAGATACTTTAAACATGGCACTGTCATAGGATGCCACAGTGGCCACAAGTATATGTGAAATTTCGGCTCTGCTAGATCTACGCTGGTCAACTGGAAGTGCTATTATTGTGAAGTGGAAGCATCTAAGAACAACAACAACTAAACCACAAATCCTCAAAACAGAGTTCCATATTGCCTCCGCAAGGAACATCAGCACAAGAACTGTGTGAACAGAGCTTCATTAAATGGGCTTCAATGGCCAAGCAGCCACACACAAGCCTAAGATCACTATGCACAGTGTCAAGTGTTGACTCAAATGGTGTAAAGCACAGCGCCATTGGTCTCTGGTGTATTTGAAATGTGTTCTCTGGTGTGATGAATCAAGATTCACTATCTGGTAGTCAGATGATTGAATCTGGATTTAGCAGATACCTAGTGAACACTCCGTTCTCGATGTAATAGAGCCTACTGTAGAGTTTGGTGGAGGAAGAATAATGGTGTGAACCTGCTTTCCAGAGTTTGGGCTAGGCCTCTGGCTTCCAATGTTAATGCTACAACAAACAAAAACGTTACAGACAATTGTGCAATTCCAACTTTGGGGAAGACCCTTTTCTGTCCCAGCATGACTGTTCTCCTATGCACAAGGCCAGGTCCATAAAGACATGGTTGCCCAAGTTTGGTCTGAAGAAATGTAAGTAGCCAGCACAAAGCCCTGTCCTCAATCGTATTAAATACCTTTGAGTTGAACTGGAATGCCGCTTGCGAGGCAGGTCTTCTCATCCAGAATCAGTACCTGACCTCACAACTGCCTTTTTGCCTGAATGAGCACAGATTCCCACAGACACACTTCAAAATATTGTGCAATGCCTTCGCAGAAGAGTGGAGACTTTTATAGCCACAAAGGTGCTCCGACTCCATATTAAATCCCCATTGTTTTGAAATGGGATCTCCAACAAGCTCATATTAAAATGATGTACAGACCTTCATTCAGTACTATGTGGAAACCCCTATGGCAGTACTTATAGCTTTGAATCTTCCTGAGTAATTCTCTACAAGCTTTGAACAGGTGGATTTGGACAGTGTATATTCCATTCTTCCTTGCAGCTCCTCTGAAGCTCCGTTAAATAGTATTTGAAGCATCAGTGAACTGTCATGTTCAGTCCTAAAGGGATTATGTATGCCTGGGCTTTGGCAGGGACACTCGAGGGCAGTCAGAGACATGTCCTAAGGTGTTGTATTGGCTGTATACTTTGGGTCATTGTCATACTGTAAGATGAGCTACCACCCTAGTCTGATGTCAGATGGACTCTGGAGCAGATTTTTTGATGGACATCTCTGTATTTGGCTGCATTCATCTTTCCCTCAAGTCTTATCAGTCTCCCTGTCTCTGAGAAGTACCTCCATTGCATGATGCTCCCACTGCCATGCTTCACCATAGAGATGGCGTTAGGCAGGATTTCTGCCCAAAGAATTCAATTTTTGCTTCATCAGACCAAAGAATCTTTTTTTCCCCCATGCTCTCAGAGTCCTTTAAAATATCATATGCCTTTTACTCATTTCCATCTAGCCACTCTATAATAGATGCCAAGATGATGGAGTGTTGCTGAGATGGTTGTCCTTCCAAAAGGTTCTGCAATCTCAGCAGAAGACTTCTTGATCAACTCCTTGCCCAAGGTCCATCTTGACTGATTAATCAGTTTGGCTGGATGGCCAGCTTTAAGAAGAGTCCTGCTGAATACAAACCTCTTCCATTTCTTAATTACTGAGGCCACTGTATTCATGGGAACACTGAAAGCTTTAGAAACGGTCTCATACCCTTGTCCTGGTCTATGCCTCACTGCTGTTAATTTTTGGGTCTACAGAGAATTCTTTGGACTTCACGGCTTGTGCCTTTCTGATGTATGTCCAATCAGATCGAATTTGACACAGGTGACATCCAATCCAATCCAATCAATCACATCTCTAGGATAACTAAGGCAAACAGGATGCACCTGAGCCCAATTTATAGTGTTGCACTAAACAGTGTGATCATTAGGGGGCAGTGCTAGCACCCCAAACCCCAGACACAAGTTCCAGGTGCAAATGCAGGGTTTATTATTATTATTTTACAAAACATTTCTTTAATAAACACCAACATAAATCCACATTCTTTTCTCTCTCTTTCTCTCATGCTTCTCTACATTCCTTGCAGTCGAGCTTTGCCTGTCCTCTAGGCTAAGAAAGTCCCAGCAGAGATCTTTAAGTAAGTAAAAACCCCAAAGGAAAACATATAAAAATTAGTAAACGGACAAAAATCACATCTTTCTTACTTTGAAGCTTGTTTGTTTCTTACCTTGAAATTCCGGTCTTTTGTCACCTTGAAAATTCTGTCTTCCTTATCTAAAATAACTATCTTACCTTCACATTAGAATTATAGTCAGATAAAAGCCATCACTCTGAAACACGTGACCATCTAAACCTACTTACTAACTTTACATACTTGACAAGCTTGTTTTACCAAATAAGCTCGACATCTGCTACCGTAACTCTTCCTTTAGATTGTTTAAACCTTACTCAAAAAGCCAAATAAATAAACATGTATTCTCAGCTGCTTAAACTTTGGCTCCAAAGAGTGAATAACTTTATCTAAGGCTTGGCTGAAACAGTGCACATGGTGAGCTTCTTTAGTGTCAGTAATGGGATCATCAGCAGACTCGTAACTAAACTGCCGCTTTCTCTTTTGTCCTTGAATTGTTCCAGGCGTTCATCAACTCCACACATTGAATAACGTGTAGTTGATGCCACAAGGAGTGGGTGGCACAAAGACAAAGAGTTGTGGTGAGCAATGACCGAAAAGTGATCCTAATCCACATTGCTCATGTTGGCAGATATGAGTTTTTTAAGCTTTGGGTTTTGATTACTTGATTATGCTTGTTTTTTTTTTTTGCTTTCAATCATCTCTCCCACTCCCAACTTTTTCTTTAGGGCGTTCCTTATTTTTTCCAAGCTGGAAGTGACAACCCTGATGAGGGGCCCCCTGTAGGCGTGCAGTCCCTTTGAGTTAAATAGGTTCAGTTGGCCTAAGGCTAGCACTGATTACAGCAGTGGGATCTGTAAATATTTAACATGTCTGACAGAGCCCATCCTATACTGTCTAAAGCGTTGTGCCGTTTTGTTCTATCATTGACCCCTGAAAATAGAATTCAGATGATCTTTTGCCATACTTACTATAAAGGAGTTTAGATACTGTGACTATTTGTGAGAAATCTGGTACTTCACTACATGAAACAAAATTCTACATATACAGTGGACCCTTGACTCACAAACTCAATTCGTTCACAAGGGTTGGTTGTAAGTCAAGGTGGTTGTAAGTCAAGACTATTTTCCCATAAGAAATAAATAATGGAAATACCCATAATGCACTCCGAACCTCCAACAGCAACTAAAAAAGGGTTGTATAATGTGCATAATTTACCAAAACACCAATCATTTTTCTAATGTACTAACCAGAAAGTTATAAAAAGTGCCTAGCCTACCAGAAACAATTTCACACTGTACTCACCATTTAATTTGACATCTTTGGGCTACAGAAAGGGAGGAGGAGGAGAATGAAATGGAAGGTGGTTATTTTTTAGAAGGAGCCTCCTTATGCAAATCTTTTCTTTGTAAAACTGTCGAGATGGTGGATTTTGACATGCTGTACATATTAGCGAGATCAGTCATACAAACACCGCTCTCATATTTCAGCACAATTTCCTTCTTTGTTTCGATTGTGATCGCTGTTTCTCAAGTTAATAATGACAGTAGTCGAGCACTCAGTTCAAAGCTGGCCGTGTTGTGAACTGCTTTAATAATACATTCCACAGCAAGCCGGTGCTGACTCAGCCTGATGACATCATCATGTGCCGCGCCAGCCCGCTAGCTAACATCCCTTAACAATCGCTTTCTTTACCTTTGTTACCTTCTCTTCCTTCCTTAGCAATCATGCGTCTTGATTGCCATGGTCTTAGTGAATTAAATATATAGATAAATCACTGCACTGACCGAAATTACGTCCACAAACACATGTATCTGGGCCCCGACTGACGCTTACGAACGCTCTCGGCTGTTTGTTTACAATCGCACAAGCGGATACACGTGACCGCATTCGGGTCGTAACACAAGATGTTGGTCGGAAATCAAAACAAACATTGTGGTCGTAAATCAAGTTGTTCCCATGTCAGGCCCCGGTCGTATATCAAGGGTCGACTGTAAAGTGTTTCTTGAAATATCGTGAGTCTCAATTGTAATACTTTAAATAGGACATTTTTATTAAATCTTTATTTCATTAAAATTTTTCCTTTTCTAAAATGTATGTTAATACTCAAACATTATATATATTTTTAAGAAAACTGATTAACGTAATGCAAAAAAGAGTATATTAACTTGTGCTTTATAATTCCTAAAATGACTTTACACGAGGTGCCCCCAAACCAGGAGCAAATGATTAGTAAATAACTAAAGACTAGCTTGAACACTTAGAAACGGTTTGTGGCTTACTGTAAAGTGTTAGATGTCATACAAAGAAGAATCCAAATTTGACTCCCAATTATGGTTTATATATAAAACATAAGAAACTCATCTGGAAAACACCGCGACAAACTCCAGTGGTTGTGTGGAGGCCCTGTGTGTACTCCAGATAAAACTTAGTTCAGATGTTGTAGTTCCCATTGAGTGAATTGCTACAGCAGAATGAACTGCAACTTGCAAAATGCAACCAACCTCTGTGAATAAGAGCCTAATGTGCTGCATTGCTTTTAGAGAGGCCATATAGACAAGCTGACCAACTTCCACCTCACTATTATGGGGGTTTCAGGGATGGGGAGGCTGTTACAAAGACTGCTGTAAACTTTACTTTAAGATTGTCTATTAAGGCTTCAGGTCCTCCTTATAACTTTAGAAAAAAATACCCGATATCAGTCAATACAGTTTGGTTCAGCTGATGGAGTGGAACCTTAGAGCATTAGAACAGACAAGATGGGAATAGGACATTCAGCTCAACAAAGATCACCAGTTATATTCACTTACGTCTTCCCAAATATCATCAAGTTGACTTTTGAAAGTCCCTGAAGTCCTACAGTCTACTACTTGTGTCAGTGATTCTCTGTGTAAAGAAAAACTTCCAAATATGTGTGTGAAATTTACCCCTAATCAGTTTCTGTGTTCTTGTTGAACTCATTTTAAAATAACAGTCTTGATCCACTGTGATAGATAGATAGATAGATAGATAGATAGATAGATAGATAGATAGATAGATAGATAGATAGATAGATAGATAGATAGATACTTTGTTAATCCCAAGGGGAAATTCAAATACTCCAGCAGCAGCATACTGATAAAAAACAATATTAAATTAGAGTGATAAAAATGCAGGTATAACAGTCTATAATCTTGTATAATGTTAACGTTTACCCCGGCTGGTGGAATTGAAGAGTCACATAGTGTGGGAGTGGAATGATCTCCTCAGTCTGTCAGTGGAGCAGGACAGTGACAAAAGTCTGTCGCTGAAGCTACTCCTCTGTCTAGACATGATCCTGTTCAGTGGATGCAGTGGATTCTCCATGGTTGACAGGAGCCTGCTCAGTGCCCGTCGCTCTGCCACAGATGACAAACTGTCCAGCTCCATACCTACAATAGAGCCTGCCTTCCTCACCAGTTTGTCCAGGCGTGAGTTGTCCCTCTTCTTTATGCTGCCTCCAAAGCCCACAACTGATTAGAAGAGGGCGCTCGCCACAACCATCTGATAGAACATCTACAGCATCTTATTGCAGATGTTGAAGGACTTCTAAGGAATTATAGTTGGTATAGTATAATTCCCTTCGTAATTTTAAACACTTCAGTCATGTCTCCTCTTAATCTACATAAACTGTATAGGCTCAACTCTTTTAATCTTTCTTCATAATTCATCCCCTGCAGTTCTAGAATCAGCCTTGTTGCTCTTCTCTGGACATTTTCTAGTGCTGCTATGTCTTTTTTGTAGCCTGGAGACTAAAACTGCACACAGTACTCCAGATGAGGCCTCGCCAGTGTGTTATAAAGTTTGAGCAGAACCTCTTGTGCTACTGTGTTACTTTTCTCATTTTTCAACATTGTTCTGCATATTATTTGAGGTTTAATGGCAGCCTTTATTAACAGTTGTTTTCATAAAGTTAAGAGTACTGATAGCCCCCCTTACCCAACATTGTGTGCACACACTGTAGTTCTTAGTTCAGCCTGGTCACAGTCTGGGTGGAATTTTCACCTTTTACCCACGTGCTTGTTTATTTCCTCGCAGGCATTCCAGTTTCGTCCCACATCCTTAAGAGATGCCTGACTCGGTAACATAACATTCTCCGACTCTCATAATGCAATTCAGGGTTACAATGGAGCACAGCCAGCCTGCCAGTATTGGGCACAAGATAGGAACCAGACCAGGATGGGGTATCCGTTCATCACAGGGCCCGCTGACATGCCCAGCTACATTCAGACTCACATGTGCCCAATGTAGAATCAACACTCTGCCTATAGTAACACACGTGATTTTGGGATGTGGGAGGAAAATCAGAACCCAGCAAAAACTCCACTCTGACTTGGAACTATTTGAAAGCACTATGAAGACAATGATTTGAAACTGGGACGCTGGATTGTTGAGGAGGTGTGTAATGTGATGACTAGAGACTTCAAATCACTAGTATGTTGGCTCAGTCCTCAACTCACTGTTTGACTTTGAACAAGCCACTTACCTGGCAAAAAATATGCATGAAGCTTAATAAAGTGTACATTGATCTTATAAGGTGCTGTGGGTAAAGCCATCAGGTAGATATTACTAATATCACTAACACAAGAAAAGGCGACCGTGATGATCAACTTCATAACCTTGTCCTGTTACATTTTGGATAAAAGCACCTGCTAAGCAAACACATGTAAATTCAAAGCAGACACAGAGAGAATGGGGACATTCCACACTGTTAGTAATGGGGCAGGATACGAAATGTTCACATGGGAGCTGAAAAGCAGCAGCATGAATCACTCTGCTCCAGTGTCACCCTCCATTTAGTCTGATGTGGTGAATTCCACTAATAGGAACTGCATCTAAATCATAACATGCTCTTTAAAAGTAAAATCTTCTCATTTATTCATGTTTTTGCATATTGCAAATATTCTAGTCAGTCTTGTTATACATTTCTATTTTTTAAAACCATGACTGCTAAACTGAAATGCTACTAGTGACTGACATATTTAAAGATCCATCCATCCATTTTCTAACCTGCTGAATCCGAATACAGGGTCACGGGGGTCTGCTGGAGCCAATCCCAGCCAACACAGGGCACAAGGCAGGAACCAATCCTGGGCAGGGTGCCAACCCACCGCAGGACACACACAAACACACCAAGCACACACCAAGCACACACTAGGGCCAATTTAGAATCGCCAATCCACCTAACCTGCATGTCTTTGGATTGTGGGAGGAATCCCACGCAGACACGGGAGAACATGCAACTCCATCGAGGGAGGACCCGGGAAGCGAACCCGGGTCTCCTAACTGCGAGGCAGCAGCGCTACCACTGTGCCACCGTGCTGCCCCATATTTAACGATTTCACAGAAATTATAAGCTACTTTTCCCATAAAAGCTACAGCTTCCGGAGTCAGTAGCAAGATTCTTCACATATTATCATGTTAACCAAACAAGTTAATCAAGGTAAGGTGCCTGTAGAAATAAAATATTTTTCTTGTTGTCCAAACATTAGGCACGAATTGACACCAAACACAAGCAGATGTGTTATCACCTTAGGCATATATGATTTAAATTTAATGAGACAGCCTTTGCTGCACAGCCTTGGGACTTCGGCTCTATGAAAGGTGTTTGAAAGTGACAGCTCATTTGTTCAGATGTATCGATGAAGATGCAGTATATTCTGCTAGAGCAGCACAGTGGCTCACAGGTTATCAATATCGCCTCACATGTCCTCGCTTTTGGGGTGGATTTCTGCACGTGGAGTTTAGCCTTTCACTTTGTATCAGTATAGGTTGAACGTTATTTGGAATGACTAAACTGCCCCCGGTGTGCGTGTGTGCACCCCATAATTTACTGCTGCTCTGTCCGGGGTTGTTTTCTGCTCCTGCTCCCCCACAACCCTCATCTGGGTCTGGGGGCTTGCAATGTATGTATGTTTGTCTGATTTAGTATTTTAGTGTCATCATGAATTGATTCCAATTGTATAATGTTTTATTTTTGAACAGTGGCACTGCGTTTAGAACTTGCCATGGCACAGTTTTTAACCACATATTCAACTGTTCATTGGAGTTCCTTCTAGGTGAGTTTGACATTTTGTCCTCCAGTTATGGGAATTATCTCATTCAGATTTATTCTCACTTTTATATTTTTCTATCTGCGGTGGATTGGCACCCTGCCCGGGATTAGTTCCTGCCTTGTGCCCTGTGTTGGCTGGGATTGGCTCCAGCAGACCCTGTGTTCGGATACAGCGGGTTGGAAAATGGATGGATGGATGGGTATTTTTCTATTAGTCGGTGCATATGTCACTTTCAGGTATGAATGAGTTTAGGATACTTGCTGCAGGGACAGCTCCTGGGTACCCCGAACAAAATTAACATAAAATAGATGAAAGGATAAGGCTGTTATAATTATTTATTAGCCAGCAATGGTAACTAATAACAATTCCTTATTTATTAGTGGTGGTTTAAGCAACATGGCGCAATTGTTGACTGAGGTTAAATGATTTGCCTTTATGTTAATAGTAGCATGTTAAAAATAGAGAATAGCTACAGAATAAACCGTAGGAGTTAATTGTAATAACTTTAAGAGCTTAGGGAGGTAACCCCACATCTCTATTATAATTAAAAAATCCTGGGACGAGACGTGACTTTTTCAGAGAGATACTTTCATGCCCCACGTGATGAGACTTTGTGCCAAGAGATTTAATCACACAAAGAGTAGATGACAAAGTAGAACGTCGTAAAGAATTCAAAAATGTTGCAGCAATACACATGTAGAGCAGGTTAGAGATAATGAAAGTAATAAAATTCGAAAGTCTCAAAAAAATGATAGTAAAGATGGCGTTAGCGCAAACAAACGGAAATTATTACTCGGGGAAATAACGGAACAGCGAAAAGAGATTGAATGTATTGTTCAGATTTAAACTTTAAGTCGGAGACTTGTAGATTACCTAATTCGTGTTGCCATCAGGGAAAAGTAGCGTTTCTTCCCAATGAATAGGCGTATCTGCAAGAATTAAAAGATTCGTTGTTTGGTGAAAGTGAAATCCACATACGAGAACGGCAGAGATGTGAGGTTGTTGGTGTGTAGCGCAGGCCAGGAGGTTGGCGAGCGAAGCAAGCAGAGGGCAAAGCCCCCTAGTAATATTTAAAATGAAAGAACATATTCAAAATTGTACATTGTAATAGCTTTATTCTGTTAATGAATCTCAATGTATTCTATGCTTAGCAACCAGCTAAAGGCATTATAAAATGCCCTAGAATCTCTGAAAGGAGTATTTGTGTAGCTGGAGCATTGTATTATTTTATTTTTAATGTGTTAAAATGTTTTGCAGCACATGCTTTTCCCTTTTTTTTATCCTTGGCTGTGCTTTTAAGTAATGACTGGAAAAAAACAATCTTCCTTTGTTAAGGATGAATTCAGCTACTTACTGAGGTGAATGCCGGATGACATAGTGAAACTTAACCCAGTCCTTTCCAGCCTGTGCCTTAGTGATTCACAGTGTCACTTAAGTTATAATGATGTGAAGATTAGCAGTTTGTGTTGATATTAAAAAAAAAAAAGAAGCAGAAAAAGCCTTTTTGCCAGAGAGGCCATTCATTCCTGACCCTTACGAGCCAAACGTTGTGACCACAGAGTGCACTTCAAAGTCATTAATAACTCCCAATTACAATGGGTGTGCTGTAACCATTTAGATTTTTCATACAAGAAACGATCCACCCAGCGGGACAGATTGCAAGTGGTGAGTGACAAAAGGGTCACATGGGAGCATGATTCACTTTACTAGAGGTTCAAAGGTGGGCATTGAAATGGAAAGGAAAATATTGCAATTCATTTTACTGTGTTGATCACTTTATTTCCCTACATGTACTGTATTCAAATTTTCCGTTGTTTCTATAGGGTAATTTTATCATTATAATGGTAATGCCATTGCCGCATCATTCTATGAGTGAACGCTGTCATGACTGACAGCATTGAACTCTTGATCTCCATGGCCATATTGTGTATGGTAATGATGCCAGTTGTTACTTGTGACCACAGACATTGTGATGTGCGACATTATCACACTTTGGGTAATAATAATAAATAATAATTCTTTGCATTTATATAGCACTTTTCTCACTACTCAAAGCGCTCAGCAATTGCAAGTTAAAGGCCTTGCTGAAGGGCCCAACAGAGCAGTGTCCCTTTTGGCATTTACGGGATTCGAACCAGCAACCTTCCGATTGCCAGTGCAGATCCCTACCTAAGATGACACTGTTGCATTCACTTCATCCAAGCTTCCGGATCTCTGAAAGAATGTTCTGCTTGCCACCCAATCACGTTTAGATAGCTAGTTTTGGCATTCAGCTTCGACTCCAGTTCTATGACTTCTGAATTTTGTCTTTGGTTCAGACTCCAGATTGTTAGTCTACTTGTTTATACCTTTTTGTCTGCTTTCTTAACCTTGATCTTGCTTCCTCCCTTACAATCTATTGGTGTGGCATCCCTTTGTAACTCTGTTTCCAGCTGTACATGTTTTTGTAAAGGTGGTTGGACAAAGTGGACATTGCTCATTCTGCTAGGCATTTTGGTGACACGCCAGGCCCAGAATAACAGGGATGCAGAAATCCAGCTTCACCTTCCCCTAACTTGCATTCCAAATTAAGTGAGTGATCTCCACTTCTTACCAATCTCAACTCGTACTTCGTCCGTTAACAAATAGAGTTGAGCTGGCATCTTTGCAGAGGCCCCTTCAGACCAAAAGTTGACATATGGACACTCGAGTCCAAACATTCAACAAATGACAACTGTGATGGACAAAACAGCAGACCTATGAGAAGGCCCTGATTTTGTAACTGGGAGTGGCTTTAATCCAATCACAAGAAGTTACACATTCCTTCAAAAGTTAGCTGCACTCCTCACATTGGGGGCATTCTCTCTGAAATGAGCTCCATACTCTCTGAAGCCTACTTCTCTCTGAAACCAAAAAGGTGATGAGCTACTCTCTCTTTATAGAGCTGAAAACTGACAAACTCGTCTCTCTGTGGATCTGAAAGCTGAGATCCACTCTGCCAATCCAAGCTCTGTTCCAGTGTAAGAAGACTTCTAAGACTTCTAAGCAGCTACTACTTCAAGAAGAGAATTTTGGCATCTAAATTCTTGAGCCAGAAAGACTAATGCCTTTCCTATGAAGGTGCAGACGACACAGCCAAGAGCCTAACAGAGAACTGAGAAAAGAACAGCACCCCACAAGCAAAGGATCACGTGGCAAAGAAAAAGACTGCACTCTAGCGCAAGAAGAATCCTCTATTTGTACTCCTAACAGCAAGAACAGCAACAACCAAAACGGACACCTTACTTAAAGACTTGCTACGTATCATAAACTGTTTATCTGTGCCATTTTAAATCCGGACTGTAAATAGTCAGTAAACAGCCAGGCTCCTCTATGGTCTGTATATCAGTATATGTGCAGTTGTCATAATCCTATAATCCTTGTGTTTATCAATAAAATGTATTAATCAGTTTCTTAAAACAAGTGTGCCTCGGTTATCTTGAAATAAATCTAAAATCCAGAGACCCCCTTGTACAACAGGGAAAGGTAAGAAAAATTAAGTAGGAGCCTTATTAAATTATTTAACTACTACTGGGGGTAAGCCTCCCTGGCACCTTCGACACCCAACCCCCAGTTGTGGCCAGTCTGCCTCTCACGTTGTGAAGAGGCGGGCTGAACGTACCTCAAGGAGACACGGTCACTCCTCCAAAAACCCTTCTTAAACGCTGATACAATGGGAAACAAATACAGGTTTTTTTTACCTCCTCTTTGCTCGATCAGCTGCTGGCTTGCTGCTGCTGCGATTTCCATGTGATCTGCATCTCGCACGGCGTTTCAAACACGCAGGTGTAGTTAAATCTCTAGGCACTCTTAGTTAAGTCTCATCTCGTGGGATACGAGTTCTTGATATTTTTTAGTTTATAGTTTAAAAATGGAATAAGAATCAGGAAGTCTAACAACATCACATTAAAGTTCGATAAATTCTGAAAAGAATGATACCGGGTACTCTGGTTTCCTCCCACAGTCCAAAGACATGCAGGTTAGGTGCATTGGCAATTCGAAATTGTCCTTGGTGTGTGCTTGGTGTGTGTGTGTGTGCCCCTGTGGGCTGGTGCCCTGCCCAGGGTTTGTTATCTGCCTTGGTTGTGTTGGCTGGGATTGGCTCCAGCAGCCCCCGTGACCCTGTAGTTAGGATATAGCGGGTTGGATAATGGATGGATGGATGGATGATACCAAATATATATATGTAGGTTTTAAAATTAGCCTGATTTAAAGCGTGACAAACAAATTAAACCACATAAAATCGTTGGACAAAATCATTGCACTTTTAGGCTTAGGATTTTATATACATGGTGTGCTATTTGCCCCTTCCTGATTTCTTATTCTTTTGCATGTTTGTCACACAAAATGTTTCTGATCATCAAACACATTTAACCATTAGTCAAATATAACACAAGTAAATACAAAATGTTTTTAAATGATGGTTTTATTATTTAGGGAGAAAAAATCCAAACCTACATGGCCCTGTGTGAAAAAGTATTTGCCCCTTTGTTAAAAATAACCTAACTGTGGTGTATCACACCTGAGTTCAATTTCCGTAGCCACCCCAGGCCTGATTACTGCCACACCTGTTTCAATCAAGAAATCACTTAAATAGGAGCTGCCTGACACAGAGAAGTAGACCAAAAGCACCTCAAAAGCTAGACATCATGCCAAGATCCAAAGAAATTCAGGAACAAATGAGAACAGAAGTAATTGAGATCTATCAATCTGGTAAAGGTTATAAAGCCACTTCTAAAGCTTTGGGACTCCAGCGAACCACAGTGAGAGCCATTATCCACAAATGGCAAAACATGGAACATTGGTGAACCTTCCCAGGAGTGGCCGCCGACCAAAATTACCCCAAGAGCACAGAGACGACTCATCCGAGAGGTCACAAAGACCCCAGGACAACGTCTAAAGAACTGCAGGCCTCACTTGCCTCAATTAAGGTCAGTGTTCACGACTCCACCATAAGAAAGAGACTGGGCAAAACGGCCTGCATGGCAGATTTCCAAGACGCAAACCACTGTTAAGCAAAAGAACATTAGGGCTCGTCTCAATTTTGCTAAGAAACATCTCAATGATTGCCAAGACTTTTGGGAAAATACCTTGTGGACTGATGAGACAAAAGTTGAACTTTCTGGAAGGCAAATGTCCGTTACATCTGGCGTAAAAGGAACACAGCATTTCAGAAAAGAACATCATACCAACAGTAAAATATGGTGGTGGTAGTGTGATGGTCTGGGGTTGTTTTGCTGCTTCAGGACCTGGAAGGCTTGCTGTGATAGATGGAGCCATGAATTCTACTGTCTACCAAAAAATCCTGAAGGAGAATGTCCGCCATCTGTTCGAACCCACCTCTGAATGGCTGAAGAAAAACAAAATGAAGACTTTGGAGTGGCCTAGTCAAAGTCCTGACCTGAATCCAATTGAGATGCTATGGCATGACCTTAAAATGCGGTTCATGCTAGAAAACCCTCAAATAAAGCTGAATTACAACAACTCTACAAATATGAGTAGGCCAAAATTCCTCCAGAGCTGTAAAAGACTCATTGCAAGTTATCGCAAATGCTTGATTGCAGTTATTGCTGCTAAGGGTGGCCCAACCAGTTATTAGGTTCAGGGGCAATTACTTTTTCACACAGGGCCATGTAGGTTTGGATTTTTTTTTCTCCCTAAATAATAAAACCATCATTTAAAAACTGCATTTTGTGTTTACTTGTGTTATATTTCACTAATGGTTAAATGTGTTTGATGATCAGAAACATTTTGTGTGACAAACATGCAAAAGAATAAGAAATCAGGAAGGGGCAAATAGTTTTTCACACCACTGTATATAGAGTAGATTTACCAGCATTGCCAGAGGCAAAACAGATAATTAATTAGATAGATAGATAGATAGATAGATAGATAGATAGATAGATAGATAGATAGATAGATAGATAGATAGATAGATAGATAGATACTTTATTAATCCCAAGGGAAATTCACATAATCCAGCAGCAGTATACTGATACAAAAACAATATTAAATTAAATAGTAATAAAAATGCATGTAAAAGCAGACAATAACTTTGAGTAATGTTAGCATTTACTCCCCCGGATGGAACTGAAGAGTCGCATAGTGTGAGGGAGGAACGATCTCCTCAGTCTGTCACTGAAGCTACTCTCTGCCTGGAGATGACACTGTTAAATGGAAGCAGTAGATTCTTCATGATTGACAGGAGTTTGCTTAATGCCCGTGCCACAGATGTTAAACTGTCCAACTTTAATCCTACAATAGAGCCTGCCTTCTTAACAAGTTTGTCCAGGCGTGAGGTGTCCTTCATCTTTATGCTGCCTCCCTAGCACACCACCGCGTAGAAGAGGGCACTTGCAACAACCGTCTGGTAGAACAATAATTAACCAAGTTACATTTGTTCATTTTCCTACAAGGTGACAACAGGAAAAACAAAGTCAAAACTGAAAAACTGGACAAAAGCCGCGCAACCTGATATTCTCATTGAAGCTACTCAAGTAGTGTTTTATTTCATGATGATGTCTTTATTTTTAAACAAATACTGGACCTTAAATAACAAGGTCACCACAATGTTACAGCACTTCTTATGTAGTAATGTCATTTGAAATGAGAAGTTATAAATGTAACAGTAATAAAAAAATAAAATCATTTTTAATAAGCCTGCAAAGCAAATATAATGCTCAGATCTTGCTAGGTAGAGATTTGTTGCTCATATGAGAATTTTTTTGTGCAATGCCAGCAATTGAGCAATGTGCTTGAACTTGTTATTTGTTTAAACTAGGACATTGCTCAGATATTGAGTTGCTTAAATAAATTTGCAGTTTTTTCTGTTGTTCCTGTTCTTGCGTTTTCGGTTTGTTCACATTATCAACTTATACTTTCACATTTTCAATTTCATCTGTCATTAGTCCTTGCTTATGACATTTCTGAACACCTCCCACCCCGCTCCTTTGTTATCATTCTCTTCATGTAACACCAGCCTCACTCACACTGGCCATGTTTTTATGCCATTCTGCCACTCACCACTCGCCAAAATGCTATGATTTAATGGTTGTGAACTCAGCTAAATCCATTTCTGCACTTTTGCTTATTTGTTTATTATTATTAGTAGTAGTATCTTTTTTATACATATCTTTACATTGGCAGTGCTGTTATTCTTTTATCATTGTTTTGGAGACATTGCTTTACCATTTTGTATTTTTTTATTTTCTTTTTTATCAGTGGTTGCCACCATTTTGAATGACTGTGGTCGTGTTGTTGGTTTGACAGCTCCATGTTGCGACATGTGATGTCATCCTGCTGAGTCTATATAAGATGGGTACAGACAATCCAAGTCTGCTAAGTTTTATAGATTGTTAAAAATGTTGCAGAGTTTTGCTAATTCAACCTATTTAAGAACTTTAAAATGCTTCTTTCACTTTGAGTTGACATCTGGTTTGCGTATTGCGTTTTATTTTATTATTATTAATATAGTGAATTTATTTAGCAGATGCCTTTATCCAAAGCGACTTACAAAGCAAGTTATAATATTTAAAAGAAAGAATAGAAGGTGCAAGCATCAAAAGCAACAGAAAACAAGATCAAAAAGCTTAATACTACTTACAACGCACTACATGTACGAGGGCTAGGTGGTCTTTTGGCCTTGGTCTCCCTGTTGATTCTGTTTTTTTTCACATCTTATCTGGAGTTTTTTGTTTTTTTCTGCCCTCCTGGCTATCTGACCTTATCACTGGGTTCTCTTAAGAGATTGTACAATATGATACTATACATAAGTACTCTACTTTTCTACTAATTAGGTCTGTTATATAATGGTTTAATTTTTGTTACTTATTCATTATTCTTACCTAATGTAATTTGAACTGCATCCTTAATATGAAAATGTGCTATAGAAATAAATGTTGTTGTTGTATATAATAAAACATGCAACTCGATAAAAATCAGTATCCTGTCTGTAAAACTGTGCTATCCTGTAGAATAGAAACTAAGCATTACAACATTTTTAATGAAAATGTGTGCTTTCAAAAGATCCCTAAACATGAGTGATTTGGATGCAGTTTGGTAGATCATTTCACAGCTTTGAAGCAAGAATGGAGAACACAGTGTCTAGTCTTGGCACATCTGGCAAGAGGAGGAACGGTCAGCAGATGGGCAGAGGCAGAACGGAGACTTCTTGAATGGACATATGAAGAGACCAAAGACTGGAGATATTCACGAGTAGAACTTTCAGGTCAACACAAGACTCTTTATACTTAGTTTCCGTTTTGGCTTTGGCCCCCTGTCTGTTCCTGGCACTGTTTCTGTCCCTCCTTGTCTTTAGAGTTTTCCAAATTGTATCAAACTCAATAAATCCATTTGGAAGTGAGCTTGCTAGCCCCAGTCTTCCTCCCTCTCATATCCAAATCCTCCCCATCTAATAACGAGCCAACCAAGGGTGCACAAAAGCAGACAAAGGTTGGATGTGGGATTTGCTTTCGACATTGTGAAACTGTATAGTTAGATACTGAGAAGGCAATGAATTTGATTTTGTTTCATATGGATATAATGTGTGCTGCAGAATATAGTAAAAAATGTTTATAGCTACTCCATATTTTCATATTTTATAATAACATAAAATGTAAAGCTTTTAAAGTAATACTAAATATTTATTCTCTTATTTTAAGTATGTATTAACTTTATTCCCAAACCTGTACTGAAAATATTCTAATACTGTAAAATGTGTACAACTTTTTCCATATACTAAGATGATCATTTTTCTATTAACTCTTTGAGGGCTGAATATTTTTTCCAAAGAAACGATGGTTTCACACTGAAATCAACATAAAACGTCTGTTGCTGCATGCTGTGGCTGCCAATTTGCTAAGAATGTGCAGCAGACTCGCTTCCAGGCTGTCTTTGTATGGCTGGGACTTCAGCAGCGGCAGTCACGGTCACAGTGCATTACAATCTGATTTTTAAGTGGTGTTCCTCCCTGGCCAACATTGTCAGTAGCACAACTAGCTGGGGACCGATCAGCTGAAGCTGGAACCTCACATTCGTTTTCAATCACTTATATCAAAATCTGAGACTGACAAGTCATAGTCCAGTTCAGAGATAATAGGCAAGACATCATCCACAGAGTATTTTGATCTCTCGCCAGATGTCAGTGCCATTTTTGCTGTTGTGTGCGCCTTGCTACTCATAGGGGCACATGGAATCTCGGTCAAACCAATGAATCTAACTTTCCTGCTAGGAATGCTAGTCCAACATAACGGATGGTTTTGTCACAGTTTACAGTTGATTACCATCGTCAACTCCTCCTTTTGGCAAAAGTCGACATCAGCCCTGAAAGAGTTAACATATCCTTCTATCAGTCCATTTTCTGAACCTACGTATTCTATTAAGTGGGGCGCTGGGACCAGACTGCACCCTCACAGGAAGCCAATCAACACTGAGTAGGACCCCAGTAATTTGCAGGTATATACTATCAAGTGCGCGAGTTTGCCGCAGATTGTTTGAGGACTGATTTGCTGGTGACACAGGGGAAGGATTTAGAGGATACACAGCAACTGCCATGTTGGTTGTTTTTCTCTCCAGCCACCTGTCCCTTTGGCCTCCAGACAGTTTAAAACCAGCCACCTCCTTCAGGACAGCAGTAGTGTTTGAACTGAAGAGGTGAAGGAACATCTGTGTTTTCTGGAAGATAATTTATTATTTTTATTTGAAAGTATTGCCATATCTGTCAATAAATGAGATGCTCAAAGTAAACACCCAACAATTTGGTTTGTTTTATGCCATTGTTTCTTTACAATGCACAGGCACAAAACCAAATCTACACTCTGTCACTGAGGGATAATTCAGAAACATCAGGGAACACAGATTGCGATTTTAGTTTGTGGTTATTGTCACAGACATGCGAATAGAAGGGAGCTGAATGGACCGAAAGAAGGTAATTCTACGGCAGGCCAGGGGGTGGCTGGGGCACGCTGAACTTTCCTCTGCTTTCTTTCCCGACCAAATATGGGAAAACCTACCGGATTCCTATTGAAAAATACTGCCCAGAAAGATATCACTTCAGGTTCCGTTACCCAGAAAGATGCCACTTCTGGTTCCAGTGCTCTCAAAGATGCCACTTCTGGTTCAGGTGCCCTCAAAGACATCACTTCCGCTTCTGGCGCTCTCAAAGACGTCACTTCTGGTTTTCCACCCTAGATGACATCACTTCCGGACCTTGCTCTATAAAGCCATCCTTTACTCCTGAGTAGTCAGTTCACTCAGAACTCGAACTGTGCACGTCTGTGCTTATTTAAAAACCATAGCAGCCAGCCATATGAGAGGCTGCCCCAAACTTTACTGTGTATCTGAGGTTGACTTATTTTACAAACTATATACAGTACATACTGTACATATTTTTGTAATCAGATTGTTATTATGCTCTAGGAAAGGACAAATATGGAGCAATTTCAACATTCGATCTCACAACAAGCATAGCAAACCTTCTTCAATCACAGCTCAATGTAAAGAAGTGCTAGAGACGTATCAGAATACCAGTTGCCTAAACATACAATATGGACGATACGAACACGGTGTCCAACAGCTGCCTCTGCAACGAAACTGACAGGGCAGAATTAAATGAGCAGGTCAGAACAGATCAACTTAATACAAAAGTAGATGTCTGACAATGCAATTAAAGAACAGAGTAGCTCTGGGAATCAGTCAGGCCCAGAGCAGACATATCATATTGATTCATTTATCAATATTAGGGCCAGGTGCCCTTCTGATCCTTGCAGCTGAGAGCTCCAAAAGTATTAAGCCAGAAAAGGATGATTTCCAGTGAGTAAAAGAAAGAGGATTAGAAGAGAACTGGCAGGAGGTGATTTTGGTTTCTACAGCAAGCAGCCCCAAGGCAAATAGTCTCTGCTGCATAATTGTTAAAGGAAGCGCAGAGAAGTCTAGTAAGAGAAAGATGTAAGGAAAAGAAAAGAACAGTTACAGGAAAAATGGAGTTCAGAAATGTGGATATTTTGAATCAGATTGATGATA
The DNA here is from genome assembly GCF_016835505.1 of Polypterus senegalus. Taxonomy (NCBI): domain Eukaryota; kingdom Metazoa; phylum Chordata; class Cladistia; order Polypteriformes; family Polypteridae; genus Polypterus; species Polypterus senegalus. The sequence goes on along the minus strand of NC_053168.1, from coordinate 57,259,506 downwards.
TTAGGTTGTAGTACTAAAGCTTGTGCGTGTAAGTGCTTGGAGAATTCATTTTGCCATACTGGCAAGTAGAGATCTACAGGGAGCAGCACACAAACAGTGTGATATTTTCAGTTGTGTATGCTGATACATAGGCTTTCTAGAGAATAAGGTTGTATTTTTTGAAACTGTGCTCCGTAAAATAGACAGAGTTATTGAGGGATCTCACTGCCATACTGTTATTACAGGAACGGTTAAAAGGATGCTTTACAGAGCGAATTTTATTATGTTGCAACAGTTCTCCCATCTTTTAAAACAAAGTGATTAACCTTAAGAAGTAGATGTGTGGGGAGCGCTCCTACAAACCTTGAAAAAGGATCTAAGCCGTGAGTAGAAAAAGAACATGGAAGAGAGAAAGTGTACTTTAAAGACTGAAAACTTTGCAAACCCACTTCTTCAAAAATATTCCCAAGTGTAAGAATGTCCTGACTTGCCTAGGGATGAAAAGATTCCCCAATACTTAGAGATATGCCTGTGTCATTTTCTCCGATGTATGTAACAATATTATTTTTGGACCGTACCTTATGCCATGGGATAATGACATATTTGATTAGCATGCTTTCATCTATACTAATAAAAGGCAAAGCCCTCACTGACTCATCACTAATTCTCCAACTTCCTGTGTAGGTAGAAGGCTGAAATTTGACAGGCTCATTCCTTACAGCTTACTTCCAAAAGTTGGGCAGGTTTCATTTCGAAATTCTACACAGAACGGTCATAACTGAATCCTACTTACGCACACATATACGGCCATAGCCTGCAGCTCGGTCGGCGTGTGAGGCAGAGTTGCGTACCCCATCACTACGCCTCCCACGTAATTGAGTGCCTGCCCATATAAGGCCGTCCGTCAGCAGCAATCCAATAGACATGCTGCCGCTAAATATTCGCTGGTGAAGGGCTGTGCTTATGCAAACGAAGATGAGATGGTCTATGAAAGACTGTCCTTATGCAAACGAGTAGGAAAGCAAGGTGTAAAGCTTAAGTTTAAATTAAGTTCATAGACACGCTGCCCTGGCGTTTGTCATGCCTAAGACAAATATGATATTCGTGAGATACAAGTTTAATGAGAGGATGCAGGGTATAAACGAGACTTTTCATCACTTTGTAACGAAGTTAAAATTGCTGGTGAAGGACTGTGCTTATGCAAACAATGAGATGGTCAGGGATAGAATAGTGTTTGGCACAAACTCAGCAAAAGTGCGAGAGAAACTTTTAAGTGCCGGGTCTGAGCTAACATTAAATAAAGCTGTGGACATGGCAAGATCGCATGAGATAGCACAAGCAAAGCTGAGAACCTTCAATGCATGTACTCTGAGCGGCTCACGTGAACTGACTGTGAACACAGTACGCAGACAACAACAAAGAGCTCCAAAGAGCGCTGAACAAAAAACGCATTGCACAACTGAGACGGCAGCAAAAGAATATGAAGGGAGTGACGCATACATGCATATTCACAAGTTCACTTACTGCAGAAACAAAGCACACGGTGGAAAAAGTCAATGTCCAGCTAAAGGAAGACAGTGTTAAAAATGTGGTAAATTGAACCACTTCGGTAAAGTTTGCAGGACTGGGAAAGGTAAACCCGTGCATGCAGTGTGTGATGTCTCAGATAAAGAGGAAGACGAGCTGTTTATTGATGCAGTAAGAAAGAAACAACCCTCTGAAGCTGAACAAGCCTTTGTAGACATATCAATAGGAAAACAAGGTGTAAAGCTTAAGTTTAAATTATGTTCATAGACACGCTGCCGCTAAATATTCACAGGCAAATCCACAACTTAATACCGGGAATGCCTGTTAAACATCTTAGATTCACGAGTACCGATTTGGGTAGTGAACACTTCGATGATTGAAACCTGTTATCTTTACAACGGTCGACAAACACGGAATATAACTTGAACACAACACATCCTCCAAATGCGAACCTGATTGAAACAAATAATGATAATCAAATCCTAGATGACAGCAACACTCATAACAGATGACAAAACTATTACATTGACAATCATGTTACGTTATTTGTAAAATGTTTCCTTTTCTTTTTCATAACTTCTTTAACACACTACTTCTCCGCTGCGAAGCGCGGGTATTCTGATAGTTATATAATAATCTTGAAGAGTTTCTTTTGAAGGCATAATTAACTTCATAGTTTCAGGAGATTTTTTTTTCCTGTCCTTGCTGTCCTGACAAACTATTTTCATTAACGTCTTTTCTCATTGTCTTTTATGACAATTCTGCCTCTCAGCAAAAATAATATTTTTTTTATTGTGCACAGTTTGACATATTATTTGCTTCTCTTTGTTCTGGGAAGGATGTACTTCAAGTTTATTTTGTCATTTTTTGCATTTTTTTCTTATTAAGTTATGGTAGCAAGTATCACACTCATGGAGTGCCTGATTTGCATTTTTATTTTCCCATTTTGCTTACTGTTTTGGCTGGTTATAGATTATATCCAGTCAAATTTATTCATAATAAGAGGTTGAATTATTTCACAAGGAGTCCTTTAGGATTTATAAATTAGGATAACAGCAGCAGACAGACATTGCTAAATGCAGGTATTAGAAGAGGCTTAACTTCAACATGCAAGAGATAATGATACAATCTGAACCAGAGGCGCCTAGCCTTTCCTGGAATGAACGCAGTACAAAACAACAGAACTATGAAATGGGAACAGCGAGATGTACTTAGCACTTAATATAAGCAATTTAGTTTCAGACAAGGCAGAGAGCCAAGCTGCTAGCGTAACCAAGTACCGTACGCCACATTTATTAATCTCACATCAGCCTCTCTTTGCAGACCTGTTCTCATTTAGAATGCCGAATTTTGGCTGCTTTGTTTAAAAAAAAAAAAAAAAGATATTATTTGACTTCAAGAGGAATAGACAAGAGAAGTAGATTTATCCCGAGGCTAAATGGCAAGAGTTATAAGTACCGACAATTAAGAAGTAAATCTTTGCAGACTGCAGCAATGAAGGCAAAGGGGATCATGCAACGCTGTCTCTGTCTTCACTCACTGACGTCAGTACATTAAAGTCATCCTACAGTTCTAAATAAGGAAAAATTGGGAAGAGATTTTAATACACAACAGGAAGAAAGCGCAGATGTTGTGATGCGATATTAGGACTAATAGAATGCAATTTTGGATATTTTTATCTTTTTGGACATTTTTGTGCCCTTTTATTTTTACTTATGACATTTGCCTCTGTTTGTCTTGCTCTACCATACTGGGGTCAATCTAGAGCAGAACACCCTTTCTGTGCTCCATCAGAGACAACTGTTAAGAAAATGTTTATTTTTTCTTTTGCTGTCTTAAAAGGTGAACCTTGCGAATATGGTTTTGAGTGGTTACCTTCAGATTCACAAGTTAATTAAAGCCAGTGGGAGACTGGTAAAGCAGTCTATCAACAACAAGAAAGCACGTAACAACATACATCTCATTAGTAATAAGACAAGACTCTAATACATATAATAAAAGACAATTTCTGCCCATCCACAAGTAACACTCTGCTGGGCATGCTTAGCATTAATGTTTGTGATGCCCCATATGTTTGAATGTTTATATCATGCATATAATAATAAAATGCATAGCATTTTTCATTCCAACAGATAGCACATCACATTAGTACTGTCACTGAGAATCCTACACAAAATGGCACATAACTGAGGTAACATGTAAACTGATACTAATTTAATAAAGGAAAGCTAAAATAGGGTCATTAGGGTTCATTAAACATTATGAATGAATTTTAAATCACATAATAATCAGATTACTAGGGCAGCATTTTTTCACTTAAGAAATATAGCAAAGGTTAGATCTCATAACATTTCAAGATGCTGATAAATTAGTTCACGCTTTTGTTTTCAGTCAGCTAGATTACTGTAATGCACTCCTCTCAGAACTACCCAAAAAAAGACATCAATCGATTGCAACGAGGACAGAATGCAGTTGCTCGAAGTTTAACTCGGAAAAGAAAATCCAAGCACATTACCCCAGTTTTGATGTCACTACATTGGTTACCTATGTCATTTAGAATTGACTTTAAAATATTGCTTATGGTTTACAAAGCCTTAAATAATCTCGCTCCATCTTATATATTGGAATGTCTTACACCTTACACTCCAAATCGTAACCTTAGATCTTCAAATGAGTGTCTAATTAGAATTCCAAGAGCTAAACTTAAAAGAAGTGGTGAGGTGGCCTTCTGCTGTTATGCACCTAAAATCTGGAACGGCTTACCAATAGAAATTCACCAGGCTAATACAGTGGAGCACTTAAAAAAACTGCTGAAAACACATTACTTTAACATGGCTTTCTCATTACTTCATTTTAGATTAATCCTGATGCTTCCATCCATCCATTTTCCAACCCGCTGAATCCGAACACAGGGTCACGGGGGTCTGCTGGAGCCAATCCCAGCTAACACAGGGCACAAGGCAGGAACCAATCCTGGGCAGGGTGCCAACCCACCGCAGGACACACACCTTACCAGCATGTCTTTGGACTGTGATCTGAGCCACCACCACCACCTGATCAAGGCACCATGCTGTCCCTACATTGAAGGATTAAAGGCCAGAAGTCCACATGACTGTCATCACAAGTTCTTCCATCTGAACCCCAAATACAATGAGGACTGATTTAGATCATTTATGTTAGGTAGAATGCCTAGAGGGGGTTGGGGGGTCTCGTGGCCTTGGAACCCCTGCAGATTTTATTTTTCCTCCAGATGTCTGGAGTTTTTGTTTTGTTTTTTCTGTCCTCCCTGAACATCGGACCTTACTTTTATTCTATGTAGTATTATAATATTTTTTCTTTTTTCCTTTTTCATCCTGTAAAGCACTTTGAGGTACATCATTTGTATAAAATGTGCTATATAAATAAATATTGTTGTTGTTGTTGGTCCTCTTTAATGTAGAAAAATTAAAGCAGGAATAAATTAAATTAATGTAAATTCGCATCCCATTATACAACTTTTCTAGTGATTTTCAGTTGTAGCCTTCACTGACGTAATTGTAGTGAGTTGGAGACAATTGTATATGTGACATCCCCCATGACTCACTTCAGCTAGTCCATGACCCAAAAGGTTTGCACTCTGCGCTCTGTAGACCTGACAACCAAGGAATGCTCCACCGAAACTACAATGCAGGACCTCAGAAACAGAAGAGAAGTCTGTCTGTCAGTCTCATGTCTTTCTTATGTTTTAATAACGATAACAATTTGTGCAGAGGTTGAATCTGACAAAGTTGTTAAACTTTTGTCCAACTTTGGTATCATCATACAGCACTTGATTGGCTGTCACAAAAAGTGGGTAGCATGACTGTGCTGGAAGGTCAGCACACTGTCAGGAAATTAGACTGTCAGTCATTTAAACTGATATGGTGCAGCAACAAGATCAGCAGCTGCAGTCAGAAGGTCTGACATAACCCCCAACTAAAAACCTTGTAATGTGACGTTGGCTGAACAGCTGTGAAAGAGCACGCAGGCCCATTAGGAACAGATTTGGAGACCCCTGCGGTCAGCCTATCAGCTTATCAGAGAGAAAGGAGTACCAGAGATGTATGTGAGGATTGTCCAGGATATGTACGAGCAGGTGAGGCGTGAGTTGTTGGGGTGACAGAACAGATCCCAGTTAGAGTAGGTCTGCACCAGAGATCTTCTTTAAGTCCTTATCCCTTTGATCTGATTTTGGAAGTGCTGAGTCATGGGATAAAAGACCAGTCCCCTGGTGCCTGCTTTTTTGTTGAAGACATTGTGTTGTGTCGCATCAGAAAAGAGGGAAGTACAGAGGAAGTTGGAAGAAAGAAGAAGGGATTTGGAAGATTGAAGATAAATAGGAAGAAGACAGAATATATAAAGTTTAATGGTGATCAGGATTCAGAAGTTAACCTGCAGGGAGAGCTATTGAAAAGAGTGGATACATTTAAATATCTGGGATCTGTGATAGCCCAAGATGGAAAAGTAGATGCAGAAATAACCATCAGAGTTCAGTGTGAATGGAACAATTGGAAGAAGTTATCCATATTGTGTGATCAAAGAATTAAGGCTAAGGTTTTTAAGACAGTGGAAAGACCAGCAGTGATGTATGGAGCTGAGGCATGGGCAGTAAATGGAGTGCAGGATAAGAATTTAGATGTGGCAGAAATGAGAATGTTGAGATGCATGTGTGGAGTTACTTAAAATGACAGAAATGAAACAATCAGAGGTACAGCAAAAGTGGGAGAGAATCTAAGAAAGTACATCAAAGTTGGTTGAAGCAGTATGGACATGTGATGAGGAGAGGCAATAAATATCTGGGCAAAAGAGTGATGGGGATGGACTTACAGGTGAAGAGAAAACAATGGAGGCCAAAGAGGAGTTGGATGGATAAAGTAAAAGAAGATCTGAAGGAAAAGGACTTGAATGGCGATGAGGTGCAGGACAGAGCTGTTTGCAGAGGGTTGATCAGGCTCATCAAACCCACACATATGTCAGTCATTTTTTCAGTCAGTCATTTTCCAACCCACTACAGTGAACCCTCGTTTATCACAGTTAATCCGTTCCAGACTCTACCGTGATAAATGAATTTTCGCGAAGAAGGATTCTTTATTTATAAATCGAATATTTTCGCAGTTAGAGTATAGAAAACCTGTTTACGACCTTCTAAATACGTTTTTTTAACATTATTAGAGCCCTCTAGACATGAAATAATACCCATTAGTCACCATTACACTCGTATTACCCAATATATTAGACAAAATAGGAGAAAATAAGACATATTAGACCTTACAAATATATTACTAGGCGCACTCGCCTTTTAAGGCGACCGACTTTTATCCTCAATTTTTGTGCGCTCCATGTGTACATCAGGCATGTAAGTGTAGGGAATTAGAACATCAAAGTGCCCATTCATAACATTTCCCGAAAACCTACGTTTTTTTTTATCCCCTCAAGTGCCTGTCCAAAGTCGTACAATGTCAGCCCGAATCTGTACCGCTAAAGACAGAGTTTCATGCACTAAATAAGCTATAGATGAGAATAAGCAAGCACCATCTCCCTTGATATTTACTACGAGGTGAGGCATTTGTACTCCATCAACATTAATTATTTCCAGAGACATAATTTTGTCTATTTTTCCAGCGCATCGCGCACAAAAAGCTAGGGAACGGTGACAGCACCAGAACTCTGCTCACATTGCGTCGCTTGGTACCTCAAGCCGCAAGTAGTAAGTCTGTAATAAGCGGAATACTGCTACGCTTTGCACTCACGGGACGGAAGGACAATCCCGAACACTTTTATATAGTAGATTATTGTACTGTACATTTAATTACACACAACCACTAACCTATGAAGGCACGACCTCAGTAGGAGAGTCTTCAGAGGTGGTGCAGTATCTTCAGCAGGTGCGTTGTCTTCAGTAAAGAAGTACTTGGAGTAGGCAGTGGGTGTCTGGGTGCGCAGCTGAAGAACATCTTGATAGGCAGTTGCTGGCGCTGTCTTTTCATATGCGTGAGGAGGCTTTTGTAGGGTATTGCCATCTTTAATCATATCCAAGAGTTTCACCTTCTCCTGGATAGTAAGCATCTTCCTCCGGCGCTTAGTTTTATTGCCAGAAGGCTTAGAAAAAGCAGCACGTTTAGGAGCAATCGTAGGGCTTAGATAAAAGTTCTCAGAAAGCGCATGCGTAGTGACGTAAGTGTGTATGAGAAAAAAATCGCGATAGAGTGAAGCCGCGAAAGTCGAAGCGTGATATAGCGAGGGATCACTGTATATCCTAACACAGGGTCACAGGGGTCTACCGGAGCCAATCCCAGCCAATACAGGTGGCAAGGCAGGAACAAATCTTGTGCAGGGCGCCAACCCACCACAGCCATACATATGTGGGAAAAGATCAAAAAAGAAAACAAAGAAGGTCCAGTGGCAAGATCAGAAACTGCAGTCAACATGTCTGAAATACTCCCTAAAACTAGAAGTCATGTAATGTGACATCGACTTTAGGAAACACTTTAAAAGGGGAGAGAGGTGTGGTGAGAGATGATTGTTGAGATATTGAAATGTTACTAATCTCATTCCAAAGTTTTCCAGTCAGTGAGAGTCACCAGAGCAGCTAACAATACCATCCCACAACTGGGTCAACATTCTTCTCTAAATGGAAGTAGAATTACAACAGAAGATGGAATGCCACAGCCCCTCTGCACCAACTCACCACACTTAGGAAATGAGCTCTTCTTCTAAAACCACAACCATGAGATCGGTTTTCGTCAATATTTCTGATTTGGGCCTTGAGACCTGGCAGTATAGACTTATTCTTATAAAGCAAGGCAATTAAAATGAAGGCAAAAGGTTTCTGTTCCATTAGCAGAAGTAACTGTTTACTACTTTAAAAAATGGCCAGAATAAAAACCTACATCCTGCAGTCTTACAAGATCTGACTGTGACATGATTTACATTATTTTAAGCTGTTGGGAACTTAATCAGACTTGTTTGCAAGGCTCAGGCGTGTTCTAAATATCATTTTACTTTTATGCTTATTTCTGTTATGTTTTGTGAGGGTGTGGAAGTGAATGTGTGCTGTGCCTTGTGCTCAATGCCACTGAGGTTCTGGCTCCATGCAAACCTGTAAATTTGGATAATGAATGAATAAAAGAATGATTTATAGAATTTTTACAATTTTCATACAGATGTGTGACTCTCACCATTCATGGGAAAATGTTCTACAGTTAAATTAATTTGTTGTTCTTCGAGAAACACACTATCTATTACTTCACATTATGCTGATAATTTTTATTTTTATAGTAATTACATTTAGCTGAGCGCTCCAAAGGACAAACGGTTTGCCAAATGGTCACCCATTTTAGGTAATAAGTAGGCTTGAGAATGGCTGCGTGAACATATTCTCTAGAACAAGAGAGGCTTTTTACAAGCCATCTTGTAACATATTGCTCTGCCCCCTGGACTGCACCTCTTGTGGTTTTTGTCGAGCTCCATTGGTTGAGGATTTCCAGTGAGAGCGCTCCCTTTGCGAAGCTATGATTCTAATTACTTCATAGGTTGGCAGGCACTGTATTCAGATTTTCCTTTTCCTCTGGGAAGAAAAGAATATGGTTTCCCATGTTAATTACAGAGATGCCAGATGACCTTTATGCAGGAGTTGCCACGCCATTTGTTATTTTTTGTTATGTCTGGGATTTATTCAAAAATAAATCACATCATAAAACTGATAATGCATACAGTAGACAGTATAGCAGAATAAAAGCTGGTCTAATATCACCTATGTCTTGTTTTGTTATAGCCTAATGTGTCTTTTGTCTACAGTCTGCTTTGCATCCCCATGTTCTCATGAATTTCTTCTGTGGACTTTATTTTCCTCCCACAGTGCACTTGGCTTTTGTAAATTGTGCTAAGGTCAGTTGTGTGGTGTGCTTTATGTGTATTCTGCCTCAAAAGGGACAGACAGACGTTTGAGAAAGACCAGAAAGTGAGCCATAGTCAAAATACATACAGAAATCAAAACCAAAAATCAAACCGCTCTTTCATCAAGAACCCTGAAAATCGTAGTCAAAAACTTTTGCCCAAAGGTTATAAGTCTGAGAGAATGAAAAATGATGGGACTTCATATTATTTTTTTTTAGGAAAATCTCCTCAAACTCGAATAAGAGCTGATCTTTAAACTGTCACAGAATTGATGTCAGATGCCACAGCCCCCACAATTACACACCCTGGCAATGTGATGCCCCAGGCAAGGGCACATAGCTTGGACTACGGGCATCTGTCCTCATAGCCGAGAAACCAGAATGAGAGAATATAGAGTATAGAGAAAGGCACAAAAGCTTCTTAAGAAAGATACAGAAGTTATTTCTTATATGTGTGCTTGATCACAGTCTTGTAATAAATTATTAATAAAAATCAGGGTTTGTGCACTGACACCAATCAAAAAGTAACATGCAGTTATACATTGAGTCAAAATAATGTTAATACAAATGATACTGCTATGTATATTACTTATATACAATTTTTGTGGATGATTTATGTGCCACATTTGCTATGTGTGTTAAACATGATGGCGGAGAGGTTGAGACATTCCTGTAAATCATCTTGCACATACGAAGTATGTTTTGTGAATAAATTGTTTCCACCATTCAAGTGTTAACATAATTTTGACTCATCCTGTAAATGAATAAAGATTAAGAAAATAGAAACAGTCTCAGGTCCTTTCACTTATTATGCTTCCCAAAACTGCTCAGGGCAGAGACTTCACTGAGCACTTCAACAGGACACTGACGACTCACGCCACCACACTTCTTCTCCTTCTCAGAAGTTTCAGAGGACTTTGTTTTGCAGGCACTGCCTTACCTTCTTTCCCATCACGGCACTGTCAGAAGAACATCAACAGCCAGACTGAATTCAGTATTACAGCAACTGCAGCGTCTGTCCTTCCCAAGCTCTCACCTCTACCTCAGTAATTAATCAGTGGATGTAACCTCAGACTCTATATCGCCTTCCTCCCTGTCTTGGACCGTGCAGAAGGTTGTTACACTTCAGTCAATTAATTAACTACACCAACAGAAGATCTTTCCCTGGCTGGCCCTTGTGGTGTTTTAATCTGCAGACATTCCTGGTCAGACAGCTCTCCAACGCCATCCATAGGCTTGAATGCCACAGTGTTGTTTCTTGAATCCTGCTCATGGACCCCGACATGTGCTTTACCACAAAGCCTAAACGCCAGTATTTGAACACTGCACATTATCAAAAACACACCAATCAAAATGAAGCAGGTTAGTGGCAGCATCATGCTGTAGGGATGCTCCTCCGTAAAGCGAATAAAAGGAATGCAGCAACATACAATGACAACCTGATGGAGTCCGCAAGAAACCTTCACCTTGGGAGAAGATTTGTTTTCCAGCCAGACAACCAACCCAAGCACAAAGCCAAAGCTACACAGGAATAGCTTAAAAAACTCTGATGTTAATGTTCTAAAGTCAATTTCAAGATGTCAGTCTAATTGAGAATTTGACGATCCTCCTGCAGTCTGGCAGAGCCTGAGCAGTTCTGTATAGAAAAATCAGGGAAAAACTTCAGTGTCCAGGTGTGCAAGGCTACTAGAGACCTCCGTGCACAGACTCAAGGCTGGCCTGGCGTCTGAAGGTGTACCGCCTGTAAACTGACTGAATACTTATGCAATCAATTACTTTATGTTTATAGTTGTCATTCATTTAGATTGCTTTGCAGAGATATGTTTTTACATTAACTTCAAAGAGTCTTTTTGTGTTGATCAGTTTCAAAACCACAAAGTAAATCCACCGTGATTCAATGCTGCATAAGAGTAAAATGTCTCAACTTCTGAGGTGGTGAATACTTTTTATAAGCACTGTCTAATATCTGGCCACCAGCCCTTGTGTTCTATTTACATGGTGCCAAAGAGCTGTCATCTTCTTTAGGTGCCTTTTAAAATGGGCTTTAATTTGTATCCTTTTGTAAATGTAATAATAATTATCAGGTTTTATTAAGCTATTGCATTTATCCTCATCTTTTACTGAAGTATGGATCCTCCTGATCTACTCACTCATTCACTCAATGGCTAATGTTGGTGTGTGACAAGAAAGAAGGACTCCGTGGCACAGATTTAAGCAAGATAACCAGAGAATAAGCAGCTACATGCTGAAGTCCAAAGAACAGAGAATCAAAAAGCCATATGTATAAAAATGACAAAGAATCAAGAAATCCCGAATAACCAAAAACAGAAGGACGTAATATACAGCTCATGTCTGAGGCAAAATTTCAAATGAGAAATTTCTTTTATAAAATAATTTGAAAAATCCACATCTGGTTTTGCTCATCTGGACATACTGTATGCCTCTCCTGAAATGTGAAGTGACTGAACCATTTGTTATAACATATGTAAAATGAGCCAATGGAAAATGATAAATTCTAACTGACAATGCTTCATATGTTCTCGGAAATATGGCCCGCTTAAAATGAAAAGCACACAAAAATGAAATAAGTTAAAATACATATTAAATGTAGTGTTTTAAAAGAAGAAGACAACAGGGTACGCTAAAAGTGTTAACAGAATAAAAAAAAAAAGGTTTTCAGGTCTTAAAAGTTATTTCCTCAAAAGCAGGATGCAGGCCAATGCAAAGAAGATGCGTATTGCTCTACGAATATAATGGGCTCACATCACACAGCTTCATGAAGGGTCTAGGCATGTTTTCAATTATTGGGAATGGTTCTGCGATAAGAAGTAATACAACCAAGCAGCTTTTACAGAATGAAGACATGTTTTCTGGAGCTCAGCATCTCAAGGCACTTTACAAGCACGCATACAGCACTGTGTAGAAGTCTAAGGCACTTGGGAAACAATGCTATGAATTAGGAAGGCATCCAAAAATAATGCTATGAATAGCTTTTATTAAGCAATAACATTCCAAGAAAGTACAGTAAACAGGAAAAAAAAAACATAAATTTAATTCAATATTTCGTGTGACCACCCTTCAACCTAAAATTAGCAGCCGTTCTCTTTTGCCCACTTGCCTGCAGTTTCCAAAGTCACTCGCATGGTCATTTGTTCCGATCCTCTTGGAGGACTTGCCACAATTCTACTGTACACTTTGAATTTTACTTGAAGCCCCAGACTGGCTTGATGATGTTGAGATCAGGGGGCTATGGGGACTATACCAACTTTTGGAGGATTCTCTGTCACTCTTCTCTCTGCAGATAGCTATTTATGTATTTGTCTTTGTGTATGGGATCAGTGTCATGCTGCAGAATGACTCCTCTCTGTTGGTATCTGTGGAATCTGTGTGTACTTCTCAGCAGGGAGGTGGCCATTGATTTTTTTCACAAATTACCAGCTTTCCCTGTGGAAATCCAGCCCCAGACTTACAGGTATCTTCCCTACCTGTGGACCTTCATCCATGTACCAGTCACCAGGGCCCTCATGTATAAATGGAGCGTACTCCCATTTCCACACTCAAATCTCGATGTATAAAACCTAAACTTGGCGTAAAGCCATGCACATTTTCACACTAGCTCAAATCCTGGCGTGCGCAAGTTCCCAGCGTCAAAGCAGTGCTTTTGTTCCAGTGTATTTTCCCTTTCTTTTTTAGATCCACATACCTGATGCGGCTTTATCATATACACTGAAATTAACCACATATTGTTAATTAGTTTAATGCATCTGATTGTAATTAACACATAACAATATAATAGTCCACAGAATGACCAAACTATTCTAAATACCATAGCTGCTTTAGCGTTGTTACTCTCACTGCACCTTCTTCTTCTTCTTTCAGCTGCTCCCATTAGGGGTTGCCACAGCGGATCATTTTTTTCCATGTTACTCTCACTGCACCACTCAGAGTATTTATATCACTGTATCTGAGTAGGGAATCGCAGCTCTACAGCAGCTGATCGGAAAGAGAATTATCGGTATACAGCATCAAGCACACGCTGCCTCAGCCATGCTACCTATTTGAACTGCTTGTATACAGCAAACGCTTCAGAGCCTTTCCTCTACAGACATCACAATTTAGAAATAGTTTCACCTGAAGAACTCTAAAAGCACTCAATCAGTCCATCAAGTGCTCCTTGTAGAACTGTTTGTACTTATAAGTACAATTACCTCACTGTAAACTTGCGATACAGTTATAAGATTGCACAACCAGAGCCACTTTATAAAGCGTGTATGTACATATGATAATATAATTTTTAACATGAAATGGAGCAAAATATCTTTATTACATTATACAGATAAAATGTTAACATCATTTAAATAATCTATATTGTTAATAATAAAACATGTGAGGACACGGTGTCACAGTGTTAGCTAGTTCAGGTATTGTTCCTGCCTCGCGTTGTATTCTTGCTGGGGCTGTCACGACACGGGAAGGATAGATGGATAGAATAATTAAACATGTACTACGAAGATATTTCAATGTTCCTTAAAAGTTTTGAAGAATCGGCATTCTAAGCTTACAGATGGCTTAACATCTATTACAGAGCTGATTGTATGGCGATCGGGCATTTGGAGAAAGAAAAGGAAGGACAGGAATTAGAGGTTAGTATGTTCGAAAGAGACAATACTGCTGCAATAAATTATTTCATCGAAGGTCGTGTATGGTGCAACAAGCATCTTGCATGAGGCATGAACAATCACTGTGCCACCGTGTTACCATATTTAATAACATACTTTAACTCCTATCATCATGAAAATGATATCAAGTATACATCTCAGTATTTTAATTATTCAGAGAGCTGTAATATAAACCCAGCCACAGGGGATGCACAAACCAGTGTGTTTCTTTGTGCTGGTCCCAAGCCCAGATAAATGGGGAGGGTTTAGTCAGGAAAGGTATCTGGTCGAAAATTTTGCCAAATCAATATGCAGACAATAATACAAATTTCCATACCGGATCGGTTGAGTCCCGGGTTAACAATGACCGCCACCAGTACTGTTAGTCAACAGGGTGCTGGTGGAAATTGGGCTACTGTTAGCCGAAGAAGAAGAAGGAGAAGAAGACGGGGGAGACGTGTCTGGAGGCAGGAGGAGAGGAGGAAAGTAAAGAGAATGGAACTGAGGGTAGGAACTTTGAATGTTGGCTGTATGACTGGTAAGGGGAGAGAGTTAGCAGATATGATGGAGAGAAGAAAAATTGATATATTGTGCGTGCAAGAGACTAAATGGAAGGGGGGGAGTAAGGCCAGGTGGATTGGAGGTGGATTCAAATTGTTCTATCATGGTGTGGATGGGAGGAGAAATGGGGTAGGAGTTTTTCTGAAGGAACAGTATGTCAAGAGTGTTTTGGAGGTGAAAAGAGTGTCAGGCAGAGTAATGATTATGAAGCTGGAAATTGGAGGTGTGATGATGAATGTTGTTAGTAAATATGCACCACAAGTTGGGTGTGCAATGGGTGAGAAAGAAGATTTTTGGAGTGAGTTGGATGAAGTGATGAACAGTGTACCCAAGAGACAGAAAGTGATGATTGGAGCGGATTTCAATGGGCATGTGGGTGAGGGGAACAGTGGAGATGAGGAGGTGATGGGTAGGTATGGTGTCAAGGAGAGGAATGAAGAAGGTCAGGTGATAGTGGATTTTGCCAAAAGGATGGTCATGGCTGCGAGGAATACATATTTTAAGAAGAGGGAGGAACATAGGGTTACGTACAAGAGTGGAGGAAGATGCACACGGGTAGATTACATCCTTTACAGAAGAGTTGATCTGAAGGAGGTTGAAGACTGCAAAGTGGTGGCAGGGGAAAGTGTAGTTAAGCAGCATAGGATGGTGGTCTGTAGGATGACGTTTGAGATCAAGAAGAGGAAAAGAGTGAGGGAGGAGCCAAGGATCAAATGGTGGAAGTTGATAAAGAAAGACTGCAAGTTTGAGTTTATAGAGGAGGTGAGACAGGCACTGGGTGACAGTGAAGAGTTACCGGACAGCTGGGAAACTACAGCAGATGTAGTAAGGGTGACAGCAAGAAGGGTGCTTTGCGTGACATCTGGAAAGAAGAAGGAGGAAAAGGAAACCTGATGGTAGTCAGAGAGATGCAGAAAGTAGACAAGAGTACAAGGAGATAAGGCGCAAGGTGAAGAGAGAGGTGGCAAAGGCTAAAGAAAAGGCGTATGATGAGTTCTATGAGAGGTTGGATACTAAAGAGGGAGAAAAGTACCTGTACCGATTGGCTAGACCATTGTCGGGCAACACACTGGTGCGCCGTGGAATTTTCTTGGGGCGCCGTGAAAACTTTTGTAAAATATTTTAAATTGCTAGTGTTTTTCAACTTTTGGTTGATTAAAAAGATAATGTTTTAAAAAAAATATTTTATGTTGGAAAAACAGATAACGGAACACTTTCTAAGTCTAAGAAACGCGAGAGACTTCAAATGATCGACAAGGAAATACGCATCTGTCTTTTGAAAATTGATCCTCGCATCAATCTCATATGTGCTGAAAAACAATCTCAACGTTCACATTAATTAAATTTAAGATTTATCGTTTGATTCCTTTATTAATAAAATGTCTTTCAAACTTGTAAAATTAACCGTTTTTATTGGAGATTGTCCATAGATTGTGTCATCATGACTTAATTTATGGGCAGTCCCTCAGGTGCGCTGCGAAAGAAAATTTTTGGACTTAGTGCACCACAACTTGAAAAAGCCTGCCTTTCACTGGGCTAGACAGAGGGACTGAGCTGGGAAAGATGTGCAGCAGATTAGGGTGGTAAAGGATAAAGATGGAAACATACTCACAAGCGAGGAGAGTGTGTTGAGCAGATGGAAAAAGTACTTTGAGAGGCTGATGAATGAAGAGAACGAGAGAGAGAAGAGGTTGGATGATGTGGAGATAGTGAATCAGGAAGTGCAACGGATTAGCAAGGAGGAAGTAAGGACAGCTTTGAAGAGGATGAAAAACGAAAACGCCGTTGGTACAGATGACATACCTGTGAAAGCATGGAGTTGCCATGACAGTGGAGTTTTTATCAGATCGTTTAATGCAATCTTGGAAAGTGAGAGGATGCCTGAGGAGTGGAGAAGAAGTGTGCTGGTACCGATTTTTAAGAATAAGGGGGATGTGTAAAGTTGTAGTAACGACAGAGGGATAAAATTGATCAGCCACAGCATGAAGTTATGGAAAAGAGTAGTGGAAGCTAGGTTAAGAAGGGAGATGATGATTAGTGAGAAGCAGTATGGTTCATGCCAGGAAAGAAACACCAAAGATGTGATGTTTTCTCTGAGGGTGTTGATGGAGAAGTATAGAGAAGGACAGAAGAAGTTGCATTGTGTATTTGTGGACCTGCAGAAAGCATATGACAGGGTACCTCAAGTGGAGTTGTGGTATTGTATGAGTAAGTTGCGAGTGGCAGAGAAGTATGTAAGAGTTGTACAGGATATGTATGAGGGAAGTGAGACAGTGGTGAGGTCTGCGGTAGGAGTGACGGATGCATTCAAGTTGGAGGTGGGATTACAGTTAAGTCCATAAATATTTGGGCAGAGACAACTTTTTTCTAATTTTTGTTATGTACATTACCATAATGAAATTTAAATGAAACAACTCAGATGCAGTTGAAGTGCAGACTTTCAGCTTTAATTCAGTGGGTTGAACAAAACGATTGCATGAAAATGTGAGGGAACTAAAGCATTTTTTTAACACAATCCCTTTATTTCAGGGGCTCAAAAGTAATTGGACAAATTAAATAACTGGAAATAAAATGTTCATTTCTAATACTTGGTTGAAAACCCTTTGCTGGCAATGACAGCCTGAAGTCTTGAACTCATGGACATCACCAGATGCTGGGTTTCCTCCTTTTTAATGCTCTGCCAGGCCTTTACTGCAGCGGTTTTCAGTTGCTGTTTGTTTGTGGGCCTTTCTGTCCAAAGTTTAGTCTTCAACAAGTGAAATGAATGCTCAATTGGGTTAAGATCAGATGACTGACTTGGCCATTCAAGAATTTTCCACTTCTTTGCTTTAATAAACTCCTGGGTTGCTTTGGCTGTATGTTTTGGGTCATTGTCCATCTGTATCATGAAACGCCACCCAATCAATTTGACTGCATTTAGCTGGATTTGAGCAGACAGTATGTCTCTGAACACCTCAGAATTCATTCAGCTGCTTCTGTCCTGTGTCACATCATCAATAAACACTAGTGTCCCAGTGCCACTGGCAGCCATGCACACCCAAGCCATCACACTGCCTCCACCGTGTTTTACAGATGATGTGGTATGCTTTGCATAATGAGCTGTTCCACGCCTTCTCCATACTTTCTACTTGCCATCATTCTGGTAGAGGTTGATCTTGGTTTCATCTGTCTAAAGAATGTTTTCCAGAACTGTGCTGGCTTTTTTAGATGTTCTTTAGCAAAGTCCAATCTAGCCTTTCTATTCTTGAGGCTTATGAGTGGCTTGCACCTTGCAGTGCACCCTCTGTATTTATCTTTCATGCAGTCTTCTCTTTATGGTAGACTTGCATATCGATACGCCTACCCCCTGGAGAGTGTTGTACACTTAGTTGGCTGTTGTGAAGGGGTTTCTCTTCACCATGGAAATGATTCTGCGATCATCCACCACTGTTGTCTTCCGTGGACGTCCATGTCTTTTTGGAATTGCTGAGTTCACCAGTGCTTGCTTTCTTTCTCAGGATGTACCAAACGTAATATTGTAGCAATTTCTTGGATGGGTTTTTTCTGTTTTTGCAGCTTAAGGATGGTTTCTTTCACCTGCATGGAGAACTCCTTTGACCGCATGTTGTCTGTTCACAGCAAAATCTTCCACATGCAAGCACCACACCTCAAATCAACTCCAGGCCTTTTATCTGCTTAATTGATAATGACATAATGACGGACTTGCCCACACCTGCCCATGAAATAGCCTTTGAGTCAATTGTCCAATTACTTTTGAGCCCCTGAAATTAAGGGATTGTGTTAAAAAATGCTTCAGTTGCCTCACATTTTATGCAATCTTTTTGTTCAGTCCACTGAATTAAAGCTGAAAGTCTGCACTTCAATTGCATCTGAGTTGTTTCATTTAAAATTCATTGTGGTAATGTACAGAACCAAAATTAGAAAAAGTTGTCTCTGTCCAAATATTTATGGACCTAACTGTACATCAGGGATTGGCTCTGAGCCCTTTCTTATTTGCAATGGTGATGGACGGGCTGACAGATGAGATTAGACAGGAGTCTCCGTGAACTATGATGTTTGCTGATGACATTATGATCTGTAGCGATAGTAGTGAGCAGGTTGAGGAGGCCCTGGAGAGCTGGAGATATGCTCTAGAGAGGAGAGGAATGAAGGTTAGTAAGAACAAGACAGAATACATGTGTGTAAATGAGAGGGAGCTCAGTGGAATGGTGAAAATGCAGGGAGGAATGTTGGCGAAGGTGGATGAGTTTAAATATTTGAGGGATCAACAGTACAGAGTAATGGGGATTGTGGAAGAGAGGTGAAAAAGAGAGTGCAGGCAGGGTGGAATGGGTGGAGAAGAGTGTCAGGAGTAATTTGTGGCAGATGGGTATCATCAAGAGTCAAAGGGAAGGTCTACAGGAGGGTAGTGAGACCAGCTATGTTATATGGATTGGAGACGGTGGGACCAGAAAGCAGGAGACAGAGCTGGAGGTGGCAGAGTTAAAGATTCTAAGATTTGCATTGGGTGTGACGAGGATGGACAGGATTAGAAATGAGGACATTAGAGGGTCAGCTCAAATTGGACGGTTGGGAGGCAAAGTCAGAGAGGCGAGATTGCGTTGGTTTTGACATGTGCAGAGGAGAGGTGCTGGGTATATTGGGAGAAGGATGCTAAGGATAGAGCTGCCAGGTAAGAGGAAAAGAGGAAGGCCTAAGCGAATGTTTACGGATGTGGTGTGAGAGGACATGCAGGTGTAACAGAACAAGATGCAAAGGGCAGAAAGATACGGAAGAAGATGATCTGCTGTGGCAACCCCTAACAAGAGCGGCTGAAAGAAGAAGAGAGCTGTAATATCACAAATGTAATGGATTCTGTGTCCTGTCGGATGAAGAGAAAGCCTGTTTAAGAAGCACGTAGTGATTCACACACATAGAGCACATAGATCATATACAAAACAAAGCATTTAACGTGCTAATTTAGTTACAATCGTATTTGAGAAACTAGTAAATTAAATGATTTAAAGATGAAGTTTATGATGTTCTCCTTTAATGACAAAATAAACTATGTGATTAAAGTGGAAATTTTGAGATTAAAGTTGACATTTCAAGCTTTTTTCTCGTTGTGTGCCTATTTTTTTTCTTTTCTTTGTACCCTAATAAGCTTTCATATGACACTCAGACATCTTTTCATGGCGACTTTGATATCTGACAACTTCTTTTTTATTATGGGCACTGTGCGACTTTGTGAACTTGAGTTTTTGAGTTTCTCCGACACTCTATGTCACTCGATCAACTTCCTTTTGTTGATTATACCACTGTTTAAACCAACGAATAGTATGTTTTTCCTTGCCTCTACTTGGTATTCACTGAAATTCTTCTATTTTCCCTGTGCTTTTGCCATTGCCTTTTCACAGAACGCTGAGCTTAAGGGCTATTTACAGTATATTGATTTGCATATTCAAAGAGATGCAATTCTGGGAGGAGTTGGGAAGGGGCAGCAGGCATGTGCATGTACATTACTTTTCACGCTGACCGGGTATTTATGGAGCAGAAGAACGTGGAAGCTGGCGTGTACAGCGATTCATGCATCTGGATTTTTTTATGCGTATGCACATTTCTGTTTTTGTCCTTACACCATGTTTTAGTGTGGATCCTACGCAAGACGTTATGCATGAGGCCCCAGCTCTTCGGTGGACAAACTCCCTTGTGCTAAAAAAAAAAAAATCTAATTTGAACTCAGCAGTCTAGAGTATGTGGTTCCGTTTTTCTGCACCCCAGTCCTTGTGTTTTCATGTTTAGGTCAGTCAATTAGCTTTATTTCCATCTCAGATTAATGGTTTTTTTTTTGGTCTCAATTGTTTCAAGAAGACGTGTTCAGTCAGTAAGTAGGGGTACTAAATTCCCAGCCAGTTCTGAGCTCATAATAATGCTGGACATCTTCTGATTTCAAAACGAAGTAAGCTGGATGTATTTCTCATTTGCTACACTCAGTTTCCATAGCCATTCATCACATTCCCCTTCCTCAGCCTTGTCAGTTTGTTTGTACTTCTGCAGGGGAGCTTGGACGGCACATCTGGATATGCCTGTCTGGTGTAATATTCCTACTTAGGAGAGACCTTAATGATGCTGGAAGACCACCTTGTCTCTTGCTGCTATGCTCCCTTTTGCCATGGTAAAAGATTTGCAGGTTAACTGCCACATCTAATGCAGCCTCACCATTTCAAGTAGGGTGGTCCCTCGCCTAGTTTTATTTCCTTTCCACAGGTTTTTCGGTTTCAGTTAATCATTTTGGTTAAACTGACGCATTGTGTCACCTGTTTGTTATATTTCCTTAATCAAGCACTGGGCGTTATGCCTGGAAATAAAAGTGGCCTATTACTATGTTAGTATATTTCTTTAAGAACATTTAAATATCTTATTGTATTGCTTTACGTTTTGCAAAAGAGTGTTTAGGAGTCTAACATACACTCTTTTCTGTTGATACACCAGTCCAGAAGAAATAAAACAACTGTCTAAGTCAAGCATTTTTCTGAACTATTTAAAGTACCTGTGACAGTCCGGTTTAGCTCCACACTCTTAGAGACACTTCTAGGAGCCACTTGAACTTGCAACCATTGATAACATAACTGAGAATGAGCCGCAACAAGTGAGGACAAACACAGTCAAGAGGTGGTGTAAGCGCACAGATGCTTTTATATCTCAAAACAGCCAGGGGTTCAAATCCCCTTGGTGCGAAATAGCATAGTGTTCCAAAATATACATAAATAATCCAAAAAAGGCAACTGTCACTTAGTACAGATTAACATCAGGTAAATAAATGCTTTAAAAGTAAAGTTAAAATCCAAGGGCAGTAAAAATATACTTCTATTAAAACCACAAGCCTTGGTGCCTTTCTCTAAAACTGATGTCTCCTTGGCTTACCCTTTCCCAGATTCTTTACAAAGATGAGACATCCACCAACAGACAGAGACAACCGTTACATCCAGCTTGGCTCCCCGCTGCCAGTCCCATGGCGTTTACAGGGTGGCATGTCAAGCTTTGCTCCTCACTCCCTCCAAGCCACAGTCCATTGGGTTTCCATGGGAGCCTCCCAGAGCATTTGGTGGCTCCTGTTCCTTAGGGTCTCCCTTGAGCATCTGGCCATACCCTCCTCTCACGGGGCTCACTTCCTGCTCCCCGTCTGTTACTACACACAGCTCTTTCCCATTCCTGCCCTATTTTTCTTTCACTTTTGATTTCCCGTAACCTCTGTCTCTCGTTCTCTGTGTTTATCACTCCAATTGTTTCTCCCCTGCTCTCATGCTTTGCCTTCCTTTTAAAGTACTGTGGGACGCTGGTGTAGCAATCGTGACTCTGGTGCTAAAAAGGGAACAGGCCAATTGCACATGTGCACAAGTGAATGCAGGATCACCCATTCCCACATCCGCCTCCAGAGCCGCTCCTCCACACTAGCTACTCCCCGGCTGAAAACTGGAGTGTTTGAATTATTTATTTGTTTAAAATGCACATACCACAGACTCGCTATATCTCAGGACCGAAGACTTTCACACAGTACTGTGTGCACATGACAACACTGAGCTAGGCAGGTTAAGCAGGTTGCTTACAGTCAAACAGAAGTACAGAAGCAGGAATCAAAATGGCAAGTTTGTTTAGAACTAGCTGATTAGCCACTTCACCATAATGCCAGGGAGGCAGGGCCAAGCAAAGTGGTGCAAATAATTTAGCAAGTCAGATTATACTGTAAAGAATAAATGCCAGCAGTGTAATGGGTATATGTAAATTAAATTTCTTTTCACTTCAAATTTTACGTGCAAAAATATTGAACTTCACAAACCCAGGGCCCCTGTGTCCCAAAGTCATCAGTTTGAATTCCACACCCAGTCACTCTCTATATGGTGTTTCCAGTTTGTCCTCCCTCATTCCAGAAACATGCATGGTAGTGTCACGTATATATGTGTCTGCCAGATCTGGTAAAGTTGGGCTTCAGTTGCATTGCATATTGTAAGGGATTTTCATTTTTGTGATAATTGTGCGGTTGTCTGGAGGAGTTAGAGACACCAATTCACATTTGAGAAGCCACATGCAATAACCTTGATAACAGTGGTGACATTGGGTTTTTTGAGGTGAAAAAATATGCAAATGTAGTCAAGTGCATGATGGAGGAGCGAGACAGAGATTCACATCTGTCTACCAGTGTTCAATGGCATTGCTTGTGGCGGTATTAGGGGGTCTTTTGTGTAAGAAAACTAAAAAATATTAGCCATGTTATCTGAATAGAACGATAGAGTTACAAGTACATGGGTATCCACAGTGCAGCATTTTAGGGAAAGTCAAGAAAGGCCAGGAGCATAACACGCACACTGATGACATAATTAAAAATTTAAAAACACGTGCCAATTAGTGCCAGCCATTACACTTCTTGTGTTAAAAGCTTGCAGCTGACAGCGACACATACAGCAATGAAATGGTACAAGATGACTGTGCCCATGAAAACCAATGCATTAAGAAATTGTATCTCTGTTATATTAAAAAAAGTTTTCTGTTATTCAGCCTTGATCACTCCCCTCCACACCGCCCACCCATTCATTACTCCTAGTGTGCAAATCCTCTCTCCGTACCACCCCGTGACACTCTCAGGGCTAAGGTGGTTATAAGGGCACGGCAGAAAAGAAAAGTATCTGTTCAAAAATGTTGAATTTTAGATTGTGATAGAAAAAGAGTGACAAGAGCTGAAAATGAACATCGAAAAAAGAAATTGAACAAAAAACAGCTGCATAAAATAAAATCAAGAACAAACAGAATTGTCCAATAAGCAAAAAAGAGAAAAATATCCCGAACAACATATGAACAGAAATGCAAAAAAGCAACTTTTATAGAATGTAAGTTAGAGGATAAAGTAATTCATAATATTGATTTTGAAGAGGCATTATTGAAATTTAATTTTTCACTCACTTTTTTAATTATGTTTTATTACATTTTACTTCTACTTTTCCTTTTTACTATGTTTTGTTATTCATTTGTATTTAAAATAGACAGTTGTAGTGAAATACTCAAGTAACACTTTCTATCTATAATAACTAAGGACCAAATCGTTTTCCTCCTACGCCCTTTGGGGACTGGTGAGCAAAGTGAGTAGAGGCCGGTGCCCCCTAGTTTAAGATTAAAAATAATAACTTTAGGGGGAAAAAATAATAATACAGGATGCAAACTGCATTCATTACACTATATTTTCTTTATTTAAGCTTCTCTTTTTCTCTTTATGTCATGACTCTTAAGTGTTTCCTCTTTTGAATTATTTTTTGCACATTTTTGTGTAAATGAATTTCATTCTTTTCTGTCTGTTCCTCCGTATACAGTAGTTACTCTCAGAGGCCTGAAGATTTGTTGTTTTCAGTTCTCATTATTGTATTCCCAATAATCTGTACGTGTTTTGTTTATTCTTTATTTTGCAATAAATACATTTTCTTTTAGAATGTTTTGGATCGTCTGCATTAACTGAGATGAAGGCCAGGTCAAGAGCACTGTCTCAAGCCACAATATACGTATAGGGCCAGGAGCCTACACTCTATATACAGTACACGTACAGTATGTTGATAGTGTGACTATAAGCTTGTGTTTACAAAGAAAGTGAGAAGGACGTCTGTCAGGGTGGAGCCCCAAACTGCAAGCTGTCTGCTTGTCCATACTAGTGATGTCCTGCACTCCAACCCAAAAGGGCTATACCAGATGTCCCATTCAACAAGAACACAATCCAAGGAGTCTGGAGGGGATAGCCTTCCCAAGAAAGATCAAACATCAAACAAAATGGATGCCTATCTTTTTAATTATTTATGCCACCAGATGATTGAGGAGACCTAAATCTCTTTTGTTGTATAAAATGTATATTCTTACAAAGTTAGAGGTTGGAAATAATTCCATTTTTTAATTCTGATTCAACAAAATGAATCACACATTAAACAGTAAAAAGGACATGAAATCACACAGATTGAAGTAGACAGAAAGATTCTTCTGGTTTGAGTTGATGAAAAAATGGGCCGGCCGATAATGTCTTAGTGCACTATATTTGTTCCCTTTCTCTTTTACTTTATGTTATTTTTTTTTTACTTTTTACCCAGTACCAGTTTCATTGCACAAGAGAAGCTCACTACTAGGAATGCTTGTAAGCCCTGAGCCAAAAGCTCCAAGTGCTCTAATCCACCCGTAGAAGAGTGGATACAATGATTTTTATTTTATTGATTTTATTAAAATCACACAACATTACAAACAAATAAATCCATTTTAACAAAAATAAACGAAACAAAACAAAAAACGAAAACAAATGATTACGCTTTCAGATCTACGTCTGAGAAATCAATGCATGATGGTTCTGAGCACCATTGCTGCCTTTGTCTCCCTCCCATGTTCTGCTTACATTGGCCTTTTCTTCTTGTGTGCAGTTTAAGCTTTTCCAGTATTAGATGCTCTCTATTGTGGTGAACAGTCTGAACCCATACTGGAAGCTAAGCATTTCTTTGAGGGTGCAGTGCTACACATACTGGTACTGAAATGTACAAATGGTGAAAGAAGCTCAGAGAAGCTGCTTGGCTTGCTAATGGCATTTGGGATTCTATTTTCAGTGGTCGCTTTCTTTCTAAGAGATCTGGGTTGCTCTTTTTAGAAATTAAATATCTCAAACCTTGGACCTAAAGTAAAGAATGAAATATTCTGGCCTCTAGTTTTGCTGGAAAGCTGAAGGTGCCCCATAATAGGTACTCTGGCATTTGACCAATCCATGCAAATGGTAAATGTTTCTTGGCTGTTGCTACAAAACACCTAATTATAGACTTGCATTTATTCTAATGTGTCTCCACAGCCATATGTTTAGAATATCCCATTTAACATGTTAACAAAAGTGTGAATGTTCTGAAACTATGCCTATAAAGCCTTCATCGCATGCCTAGTAAAAAGCCATAGTCATAGCCATCCAAGGCAATCATTATTTTTATGGCTATGAGGGAAGAATCTGAAATAAATGCCTATAAGCCATGTTCATTAGTTTGGTAAAAAGCACTATTAAAAGGAGTAGTGGTAAACACCATTTTTTGGCAGAAGGTAAATGCTATTTAAAGATTTTGAATATGGAGCTGTATGCTCTTATGCACACTTTATTAAAATGTTTCATAACTTTTATCCATTATCCATTTACTGAATCCACTTCATTCAGTTTTAGAGTCAGGAACCTGTTCCATTGTCAAAATGGATGGGGTGTCATTTTGTCATTGGGTACACACACACGGGCACACGCTCAGTCATACAGGAGCACATTAGAGTCACCTGATCAATAACCCTCAGGGACATGGAGGGTAAACATAAACACTGAATAGCGATTATCATGATGAGACTGGTGAGGCAGAAACACCAGTGTGTCTCCTTGCAGTGACCCCATCTTAAACTTTGTTAAGCACTTGATAGATTTTAGGGTGTGGATACTGAATAATACGTCATGGGCTCAGTGAAAAGCGAAACAGGCAAGTTTCAAATCTCATGCTGTTTTGTGGAACTGACACTAAAATTCATTTTGCAGGCAATCTTGCAGTTGCGAAACACAAAACTCAACAGCCATTATTTGAGGGTAAAAAGGTTTTTATGGGGCAAAACACAAGGAATATTGCTCCTTAAAGCCTGACTTTTCTGTTTACTTGTATTCTTTTCTGCAGCTGTGTAAAGCATTTAATCCGCAGCACCTTACACCGGTAAAATGAATTCCATTTACTGTATGTTTCTCATTCATATCACAAAGGCACATTAAATATGCACCACCATGCACATTGCTGGGTTTTCTGCTGTTGCCAACCTCCTTACCCTAGTTGAGGATATAAACTCTTCCTGTGATTTGTTTCAGTAAATATGTTTTCTTAAACGCTTGAAGACAGGCAGACAATATGGGATTAATGCATGAAAATGTCTCCAGAAAGGAACCAAACACTCTTCTTCTTGTTTGAATGCACGAATTGTGCAAATCTGTTTTGTGATGTGAAACACTGAAACAAAATATTTTGTACAAATACACAAAATTTTCATTTGCAGAATAATAAGACAAGTTCCTAAAGAGTATCAATGAAATCATTTTGTCAAAATATTATCTCATTGAAAATAGATTCCTTCTTAAGCTCATCATCACTCATTGGGCCTTTATCAAAGGCTTTACTTTTACTACTTTGTATTTTTTATAATATTATTTCTTTTACTTTGTAAATGACTTTGTTCCTTTAGTTATTTTGTTTTTGCTAACCATGGACTTTTATCACTTTTCATCAATTGTCTGCTCTTCTGTTAATTTTGTAATTGTTTTTCTCTCATTATTAATAGTTTTGTCCAGTATTACTTTTTTTCTTGTTTTTGCCTCTTTTCTATTGAGCCTAAGGGAGGTGGGCCTCTTAATTATGCCATCATGTTCATGTTACAAAAGGCTTCCCTATTCTGAGACCTTCTTAGTCCTTGTCTTACCACTGGAGTATTGAGTCTTACCTCTCTTTTTTAGATCTCCTTCCCTGAGTCTCTGTATTTCTTAGGTTAAAGTAAGGCTTAGGGAAATATTTTGCTATTTCCAGAATCATGGCTAAACCCTTTGCTTTTGTTAGAACTTACCTACCCTTATGAAATTTCATTTTTGTAATTTGGGCGTTATATTTGTGTATCATTCAGGGTGGTGGCTTTGTAAGAAAGAGTTGTGGTCATGTGGTAAAGGATCTGTGCTCGCATCTGGAAGGTAACCAGTTCAAATCCCATTACTGTTGGGACCCTTTAGTAAGGCCCTTAACCTGAAAATTGCTCCGGGGCGCTGCACAAAGATCATGCAAAAAGGCAATTTCCTCTCAGGAATTAAAAAAGTATATCAAATGAAAAAGAAGTGTTTTTCTTTCTATGTATCACAGAGGATTTCATAATTGGAAAGCTTTTTTGGGTTAATTTTTTATCCCTTTTGTTTATGCAATTATTAAATTTTGTAAATTAATTTAGGGCGAAAAGCTTTAATCATTGCATTAAAGTTTCACAAAGCTCATGCATTTTTTTTTCCTTATGCTCTCAAACCATAACACATTCGTACAAGCTATCTGAGTCCTGAAATACACAGCCCCTGAAGCCATTTTAACTAACTTTCTCCATTTTCATTTGAAGTTTTTTTCCGCTGAGTCATAGCAAGTTGCTTTGTGAAAGATTTTAACAGAAAATTCTCAATTCCAACGAACCAAATTTTGGTTAGTGGAAACAGGATCTGATCCTAGGCAACAGTAGGCATATTTATATTTATCAGTATACTGCTGCTGGATTATGTGAATTTCCCCTTGGGATTAATAAAGTATCTATCTATCTATCTATCTATCTATCTATCTATCTATCTATCTATCTATCTATCTATCTATCTATCTATCTATCTATCTATCTATCTATCTAAGACAGGAACCAACTGTAGACAGGATGAGCGCTCACCTATAAAATATCAATTTATTATTTATTGTGCTTTAACCTAAGGGATACTGTACATCTATGGGAGGAAACCCAGAATATCCAGAGAAAAACCTGACATAGAAGGCGAGCGCAAACCACTGATTCACCAAATTCACCATTTTTTCAGTTCTTGAACGCGTGAAAATAAGTGTTCATTTATTAGCAAAATATGGTAGTTCTTCAATTTTGTCATATTCTGAAACTGCTTTTTGCATTACAAGATGGCAAGGAACTAAATATTCCACCAGGCTCCAACCTCAAATGGGATAAAAGTGTATTACACTCTCACTACCAAACAATACTGCTGTGGCCAGAAGAAAATGCACAAAATGGCAACATGAAAGCATATTATTAACATAAAATTATTGAACAAGTTAAACTGTACAGATACATAACTGAATTGTAGACATTTGCTTATAGTATTTGTCTGTAGTTGTTTGTTGTTATTACGACATTTTCACACCACCGCTTTGTGTGTTTTCATGATGTTATATAAGATCTAAGATATGAGTGAACAGCTTTTAGCATCCAGGTTTGTGGATATTTTGCAAATCGAAGACTTTGAGTTAAATATTAGTATATATAAATATAGTATATAGACTCCGATCTTTGCTGTCTATTTTGGAGTATAGTTAGTGTTTTGGGTTTTGTTATATAGGTTTTCATTTGAACTTCAGAACTTTGCTAGTTTACTTGTCTTTCTTTTCCCCTGGCCCTGGCTCTTGTCATCCTGGCTGCCATTTCTGTGTGGAAGAATACAGACACACTAATGTCAGGCCAATTTAGAGGTACCAGTTAATCTAACATGCAAGTAAATCCATGCAGACTCAAGGATCTCCATGGGTGGTAACTCAGCAAGCACAGTGAAGTTGCAAGACAGTAGTGCTACCCACTCCACCAATGTGCCAGTTTGGAATATTATTGTTGCTTGGCTCCATATCCACAAGATATGAGTTTGGCAAAGTTTAGCAGTAACACTTAATGTTTTTTTTTTTTTAATTTAATGGTAATTTCAGTCAAGGTCAGAAACTACGAGTGCAGCCTCCCTATTTAGCAGCACCACCCTCAGTCATTTTATTGTAGAATACGATACTATCGACAATCATATAATCATATAACTGATCATGTAACTAACTATCGTCTGCACATCTCCTGTACTAACTACTGTAGTCCCACTGCCGTGCAGAGTGCTCAGTCAAGATGGAGGGCAGCCAAAAGCCTTGGACATCTGCCAGGTAATACCCCTTGGATGAGAAGTTTTCTTTTTACTTTCTGTTAAGCACTTCTTCGACACTTAGCACCTCTTTAAACAGTAGTAGGGATGTATAAATGAATTCAAAGCACATTGTCAAGGCATTTTACAGTTTTAAACATATCATGATGTAATAGGTATACAAAATATTAAATAGACAAAAAATGAGCTAAGCCACCAGAAAAATAAAGATGTCTGAGGATGATTAACACAAATGGTAAGATTAGGTCATATTTTAACTGGCTGGTACACCATGGTGCCAGCACAGCCCCAAGTCCTGATTTTTCTGGAATGGTAGCATTGTTCCCCTGCTTCAATTAATAAAGAGTATGGAAAACAAGAGAGGTGGTAAACCATGTTGTACCCCCAGTTTTTAAACAATATTTTGTATTGTAAGTGCCATGGTGGATGGACTGGTGTCCTAACTGGAATGGAAGGGGAATCCTTGCCCAGCCAGAAAGCTGTAACACAAGGACAATGTGAGTGGAGGTGCATCCTGGCTGGTCTGGTTATTGAAATCTGTCCCAGTTGGGGTAAAAGAATAATGGATGGACTGGGGGATTCTGAATAATTCATCCACTGCTATGAGAGGGGCCAGTGCTCGTCTGGTTGGCCCCCCAGCAGGGTTGTGTGGGACATTTACTTTCAAAGGGTGACCCTGTCAGGGTCCTTGGGTGCCACCAAGGGGTGTTTTTAGGAATACACACCCAGGTTTGCGAGGATTCTGTATGACCCAGAAGTTCTTCTGTTATGCGGGAAAGTGGCTCTGAAATATTTTTGAGTCTGTTATTTAAGGAAGCCATCTCATTCCAAGAGTTGAGTCAGTGTCTGGAGGCAGAGGGCAAAACTCAACTGGAGGAGTGGAAGGAAGTTTTGTGAAAAAAGCCCAAACATTTATTTGCACCTGGTACTGTCTTGGTGTGGTTGTGTCTGGCATTTGGGAGTTGGTGGTGCCCACTGGAAGACGCAGAGTATATAACCAAATTATTTAGGGATCAAATAATCAAAACTCAAGTGAGGTTACTTATATTATGTTTCATCCTTTTTATGTCAGTAAAGATTTACTGTATGAAGAAGCCAAACTCAAATTAAAATCAACTCAGGTTGGACTTTTCTCCAGATGCTGGAGATTATAGGGGGGAAGAAAAAGGAGTATGGAAAGTCAAGGAAAGCTTATCACTCTCCTATCGAGTATCCATTTCAGGCCAATGAAGCCTCAGTGTACACAATGGCGACTTGACTGCTTAAAGTCAGCTTCCATGTCTCTCTTCATGCCATTCTCGCAGCTTGTTAGCAATATACAATATATTAAATAAACGGATAAACTCAGTGATTAAAGCTAGTTTCATTCAACTGTGGCTTTCATCTAAATCTAAAGTTAAGCCCTTTTATCATTTCACAATTTGGACAGTTATTTCATCCAGACTTGACTACTGAAATGCTCTTTATGTTGGCGTCAAACAGGGGGTCTATCTCACGTTTACAGTTGGTCCAAAATGCTGCAGGTTGTTGTTTAACGGGAACACTGTGACGATGCAGTTTTGCTCCATGCTCCCATCTTGCGTTCAGGGAGCCCTGAACCCGTCACCGTCGCTAATGCTACCAATGAGCATTGCAGCGAGGCTCAACAAATAGAGCAAGAGGATGGTGCAAAAGTGCTTATTTAAAACAACAACAAAAAAACAACAATGTCTAAATAAAGAAGTGCAGTATATTCCAAAAATCATTAAATAAATAATCCATAAAATAGGTGCAGAGTGGAGGTTAAAAACTCCAATAAATAGATCCTTAAAAACGTCGAGGTTAAAACAATGGCATGAAGCAGACTCTTTAAAACAAGCCGCTGTCTTTTATCTGAAAGCTCCCCTGTTTCTCCCATATGGGCTTCTCAACAGGGGAGTCGCCCTTCCTGCAGATGGCCTTACTACAGTCCGGTTGACTTCCGTTCCCTGGCTCCGTATGGCTCCCTTTCCCGGGCCGAGACCTGGGTTCCTCAATGGCCAGGTCACTCACACTGATGCTCACCTTCCCAAGACTCCACAACTCCAGTGGCGTAGCGTAGTGGGGGCGGCAGGGGTTACCCGCTCCGGGCAGCACTTTTAGGGGGCGGCAAAAAATTACTGTATATTTTAGTCTTTTAAATTGAAATACCTAAATAAGGGGGCGGCAAAATTTTCCTCCACCCCGTGTGGCTGACACCCACGCTACGCCACTGCACAACTCCCACTATCATCTTGGCCTTACGTGGCCAGCCGTCCTTTGTCCACGGTCACTCCAGCTCCCTGTTCACTCAGCTGGAGCGACCGCTTCCTTCTGACCCACCGAGTGTCAGCCAAACACCACTACTAGGGCTCACTGTTCGGCTGCTTGCTTACTTGCTTGCTTGCTTGCCTGCCTGCGAGCGCGCGCGTCCCCTCGCACCGGAATCTCTCTCCAGCTTCCTGCCTTCTTCTTCACTCCCACAACCTCCATTTCTTTTTTTCCCCCTTAGCTGCCTCGTGCTTCTATTTATCAAGAGGATGTGGCAGCTGTGGCAATCAGCAGCTCTTGGGAACAATTACTTATGTGGACGGTTTCTCAGCTGTGCACTTAGGTGAGAAACACCCACACCACGAATCGCCCTGGAACTGCTTCAGCCACTCAACCACCATGCCCCCTCGCTAAGCTGCAAGTGTGGCAATTATTTATTTAAAACTGGCCTCTTGACGTGAGCTGTGGACCTGCTATACCACAAACATACAAGCGAGAGCTTTTTTCTGTGCTGGCCTCCCTGCACTGGCTCCTCGTTCATTTTAGGATTGATTTTAAGATTTTACCGTTTGCTTGTAAAGAACTACATGTCCTACCTCCAGTTTCCCTGACTGACTTTTAACAATTTCATATTCCATCTTGGTCACTCAGCTCTACTGATGAGTTCCTTCTGATGGTCCCTAAATCACGACTAATGTATAGGGGAAATTGTGCTTTTGCAGTTGTAGCCCCCAGACTCTGGAATGGGCTATCACTTTACGTTACGATGGCTCCTACTTTTTAAACCACTTTGTAAGGCACATCATTATTCCTTGGCTCATTATAATTGTAGAACTGTGTTTGTCTATTTTACTATCTTTTGTTTATTTTCTTTTGCACTGGATTATTCTTGGTGGTACAGCACTTTGGTCAGCTATTGCTGTTTTTAAATGTGTTACTATATATAAATACATTTGATACTGATACTGATATTAGAAAGAGCTCTGTCAGTTCAGCACAGTCTAGTGACATAAAACAGCTAGGTGTCAAAGAAAATGGAGCATTCTGGGTCTGGTGAAGAAAGTACCATTAGTGTGCAAATGGGTGCAATCATTTACATTAAGATATTCATTTTTTAACTGCTATAAATAATTCATTGTAAATGCTTGGTTAAGCTGTAAACATTTGTTGGTTAGTTTTTGCTTTGCACCCTCCTCCACTACAACCTATCAACTATGCGGGGGGTGGAGCAAAAGCTTTAGATTTGTCAAAAATTTTGATCTCCGGTTTTCGAAGGATCTCAGAGTTTTAGGGTCCCCCGATGCCGAAAACATTCATATCTCGATGTGTGTGTGTCGGTATGTCACAGTTTCTTGAAGACGGTCTACAGGTAAAATGCCTGTTATGAGATGACGATGTGCTGATTAGTTTTTGAGCCAAATCGTGCAAGAGAAAGAAGCACACTGGAGGAACCCTCAAATACCGTAATTCTGCAATTAATTATGAATTCTTCTAATCTTATGCTATTGCAATGGCCTATTTAATGATCAGAAAGATCAGCATCAAAGCGGTAATTACTGAAATGTTATAGAATAGTTCGGGTAATTTGGTTCCCAGGGTGCAAACTCTACTGACGTTCACATTTTAAAATTGTATCGTTTTTTTATTTTTTCAGCGCTACAAAATATCCAGAACTTTACAAACTATGGATTGCCAACATAATGAAGGAGTTGTCTTCGCTTAGTGCTACGGCTTTTGAAGACCCCAAGTATTTGGTTTAAATTCCAGCTCACTCACTGTCTGTCTCAAGCAAATGCAATATGTGGTCTCTAGATTTTTGTGCATTTATTCTCCCAGTACACCAGTTTCTGTCTTACATACTGATAATGTGCATGTTGGGGGAATTTTGACATCTTAATGAACTCGGTATAAGTGAGTGCTGGTGTGTGTGTAAATAATAATAATAATAATAATAATAATAATAATAATAATAATAATAATACATTTTATTTATATAGCACCTTTCCCATGCCTCTAAGCCCAGAAAAGCCCAAAGTTAGTTTCCAGAGAGACTGGGAAAGCCCCCTGTAATCCAACATTAAATTAGGTGGGTCAGAAAAATGGATGTATGTCAAAAATTAGGTAGAAAAGGGAGTCAGGCTGAAGAACAGATTAAACACAAGGCCCACAGTGGACTTCCTAGACCTTGCCGATGGACATCTAGGAAATCAGATAACATGGAGGCTAATAACGTGTAAAAAGAAAATGATACAATTTCAAGAAAGGGTATCAGTAGATTCAGGGCACAAATAAGAACAAACATGTTGTAGCACATTTAATGGTGCCTTCTGTGTTTTTGAAACACCATTCTGTGTAACTGTGCATGTGTCCTCTGTATTTGTAACTCACAAACTGCTACAGTGCCTATAATAAAGTATCCACCGTTTGAAAGTTTTCACCTTTAATTATCATATAGCATTGAATAACCTTAGATTTAATTTGGTCAATTTGATCAACACGAAAAAGCTCTTTAATGTCAAAGTGAAAACAGATCTCTGCAAAAGTGGTCTAAAATAAGTTAAAATATTAAAAACACAGAATGATCGATCACGTATGTATTCACACCCTTAAATACGACAATCCTAAATCATCACCAGGACAAGCAGTTGGTTTTAGAAGTCACAGAATTAGTTTAGTGATCTGTACCAAAAGGGTTTCAATGGATTGTCAGTGGATGGAAGGTCCACCGTGTGGTGAGTCAGTTCCATGTCCTATCTTATCATACACAATGGAGACAAAAGAACACTCCAAACCACTCTGTGAAAAGCACAAGTCAGGAGATGAAAACAAGACAATATCCAAGTCACTGAATATCCTTTGGGGTTCAGTTAAATCAGTCATTAAGAACAGAAAGAGTGTGGCACAGCAATAAATCTGCCTACAAAAACTGAGTGATAGTGCAAGAAGATTAGTGAGGGAGGCCATCAAGAGAGCTATGAGAATTCTGAAGGAGTTAAAAGCTACATTGACTCAGGCTAGACACGCTGTACGTTTAACAAATGCTGACCAAGTGTTTCATGGGAGAAGAAAGCAACTGGTGAAAAAAAAAACCAAAACACAGCATCTCAGCTACAGTGTGCCAAAAGAGACATCGGAGATCAACTGGAAGAAGGTTCTATGGTCTGATGAGACCAAAATTGCATTTTTGGCACAATGTCAGAAGCCCACCATCCCTGCAGTGAACCTTGCTGGTGACAGCATCATGCTGTGGAGATGGTTCTCTGCAGCAGGCTCTGGCCAGAAGGCTTGTGAGGGTATAGTGTAAAGTTAATTGCAGCAAAATACAAGGAAATCCTGGAGGAAAACCAGATGTGGTCTGTAGGAAAAATCATTTTCTAGGAAGACATAGTTGTCAATCATAAAGACAGAAGCCAAATAGTAATGGCCTAAAACATCAGTGTTAATGTCCTGGAATGGTGGAGCCAGAGTCAGGCTTTGAATCCAATTGAGAATTTATAGTTGGACTTGAAAAAGGCAGTTTATTCTCGATCTCCATGCAACCTGATAGAGCCTGAGCAGTTTTGTAAAGAAGAATGTGGAAAAACTGCAGTGTCCAGATGTGCAGAGCTGATAGAGAGAGACGGGTGCACACAGACAATGCAGTCCTTTGTATTGTGTTTATTTTGTTATTAATTCAGCCCACGTTTCAGATATCTGTTTTTATTTTGGCATTAAAGAGTCTACTTTGCTGTTCAGTACCAAAAAGCCAAATGAAATCCACCGTGATTGAATGTTGTATATCAATAAAATGTTAACATTTCCAGTGGGCCGAATAGTTTTTGTAGGCACTATATATTCTTTTATCTTCTCTCTGACTCATTTCTAAAGCATCAAAGAAACGAGGACAGAAAATGATTGTTTCCAAATGTCCCTTTACCTGGGCTTTACATTTGTGAACAGCGCTGTATAAAAACAGATCGTAATTACAGCCTGTTCAGGGACATCAGGGTGGTGCAGTGTTTAGCGTGGCTGCCTCAGGGGTCGGACATCCCACATTCCCAGTTTGTATCCCATTGCCAGTTTCAGTTTGTTATCTCACTTTTTTCTTGTCTGCAGGGGTTTCTTCTGAAGACTTTGGTTTTCCTGTCACATCCACAAAGATGTGTGTGTTTGCTCACCGAGGACGCTAAATTGACCCCAAGGTACTATGAATGTGGATGTGTCCACGAAAAGTCGTGTGGGTTTGCAGTCCTTATTTGTGTCCAGTGTATTCTAAATGGGCTCCCCAAAACTCTGTAGTTAAAAAGGAATTTCACAAAGTGGATGGATGTGCATGTAGACGTCTTTAAAAGATTTATCCCTATTTCTATAAAAGCGGTTGATCTAGGTTCAGCAAGTCGATACATTAAATGTACGCATATATTGTGCACACTCTATCTGCAAATACAGGTATGACGTTTCCACACCCCTCTTGAACCTCAGTCGTAGAACATGCATGTCCTCTTCACAGTCAACCTTGGTGTGCCCGACTCTACACAGGGCTCATTTGTGCCAAGAAAGGCTTGGAGTGCCCGACTTCCTTTACTGAAAAAATGATGGATGGATCTGTGTGTGAAAGTCTTTAGAATTTCAATTAAATTTAGTTCATAATTTCATTTTATTAAATGCAATAAGTCAAATTGTACTTTTTGCATGTTCCCTTTAAATAAAGCAACTATTAGGTTTGTATCCTTTTGACTGTAATTGTTACCCGGGTAGACATTTGCCTGTGCACTGACTGTTGGTTATTTGCTTTATGGAAAGATGCACAGAAGTCTTAAAAAACCCGACAATTACAAGTGCCATCCATTTACCAGAAGTATGGAAGGCAGTGATGGCAGCTTCTTTCCCCAAATACCTCAACAGATAACAGCATTATTGTTCAAGTAACAAACGTGTGTAGCAAAATACAGGATTGCAGCATAATAAAGTAGACTAAAAATATGTCGCCAAATGATATCTGAATTCACTGATCACTGGCTGCATACTTTACCAAGAATGTTAAGATTAGCATTGGCACAGTCCGCTGGAACTGAACAATTCTTATTCACATGATAAGAAATGTTTCTCAGCTCAGCTACACGTCACACAGCTGATAATTTAGCCATCATTCACAAGAGATCGCTATAAGAAACCTGTTTTAAAAAAATACAAGAAATGCTTTATGAAAAGTCTCATTCTTCAAACAGCCTAAAGAGTAAATGTCATACCAAGAGCAAATCCATGCAATTTACCAGAGGGTGCGACCATTCGACTCTCACAAGTTAAACAGAAGTCTTTCAGAGTTAAACATCCAGGTGCTGCAGTGCTTGTTTTCATTACAAATTCCCACCGAGCCATTTCACAGGCTCCAATCAAACTTATCTGGACGAGTTTAGGGAAAACTCACATGGCCGTGGGGAGAACGTGCAAACTCCACACAGGCAGGAGGAATTAGACTCCTGGAACGCTAGCCATCGCAAACCTCTGCTGCCCATCATGGTTTTCATTGCTGCTTATTTGATCTTTTACCCAGTATTATGATTTCAGAGGTGTACTATGTAGGCACCATTATAAAAAATATCAAAAAATGCAATCCCTGCTACTTCTACAAAATGTAAATGTAAACAGGAAATCTGTGGACAAATGTAAAGATTTGCAGCACTGTAGGTGTTTGTCAGATGCCATAAGTAATTTAATATATCTAATAAGACTAAGCAGTCTTACAAAATCGTTCTAAGTTATAATGCATTAATTCACAGTTCATGAACTGTTGTTATTATACACTGGAAATGAACTAGTTCAGCGATTTAACATTCAAACTAAAAGTCAATAATGTAGAAAAATATTTTACAAACGTACAAGGAGACCAAATGAGTCTGAAGGATGGACAGCAGCATACAAACTGTCCTGCCTTCTATCTGGCAAGTGTACTTTTTAAGTAATACTGGGAGATGCACGTGTAAAGAAGCAAAACAAAGTGAAAAAATAAATAAAGAAAGAAGGAGCAACTAAGACCAAAACGTGAGACAACATTCAAAGAGGACAAAAACGAACAAAAAGGTTTTTGAGATCCGCAGATCACATAAGGAAGATAATGACCTTTCATCCCATCGCAACAATTAGAAACAGGTCACGACCTTTGAGGCCACACCCCTAGAAACGTGGACCTACCGATGGATACTCAAACTTGGCAGCAAAAAGAAAAAAAATAAGCACAACACTAAATCAATAGGAAGATCGAGCAAATAATAACAGGAATGGAATCCTCGACCTCAAAAACTCCCAATTAAAGTACAAAATATAACTTTTTATATTTCTAGGCTCTGGTATGTTGCACTGATCAACCAACTAACCAACCATTTTCCAACCCACTGAATCTGAACACAGGGTCACGGGGGTCTGCTGAAGCCAATCCTAGCCAACACAGGAACCAATCCTGGGCAGGGTGCCAACCCACACAAACTAGGGCCAATTTAGAATCGCCAGTCCACCTAACCAACATAACTTTGGACTGTGGGAGGAAACCCACGCAGACACGGGGAGAACATGCAAACTCCACGCAGGGAGGACCTGGGAAGCGAACCCTGGTCTCCTAACTGCGAGGCAGCAGCACTACCCACTGCGCCACCGTGCTGCCCCGTGCACTGATCATTTAAACATCAAACATCAAAGAATCAAGTAGATGTTCCAGCTATGAATACAACTGATTGTAGGACATGGGTGTAGAATGAACAGAGGAATACAGAAAAAGGTTTGGGGTAGCCATCCTGTGTACTTGAAGAATTATGGCAGGTTAAGGCAAAACAAACAATATTATGTCTTTACAGACGTGTGTCCAAAACATAACTGAGAAACTGGAGGGAAGATGGCTCTTATTTAAGTGGTAAGCAGGAAGAGGAGGGGGGCTCAATGGGACCGGAGGCAGAAATGACGTCTTTCATAGGTGGTTCATGGAGACCTGAAGCAGGAGTGATGTGTCCTAGGAGGGGGGGATCTTCAGATGGTCTGCAGAGGACAGAAAAGAGAGTGTTACAATACAGTGCCAACCCCTGGTTTGGAGGAGTAACACATTTATTTGAGCCTGTAAACTGTCTCCCATGTGTACATGTGTGACATGTGTACAAGTCAGAAAGCAAATATTTATGTGTTTTTAGATCCTGGCCCTTTTTCCCCAAGTGAAATAAAAGTGTCTCACCTGTCATCGACACAACCTCTCAATTGTCTGCTCTCATGAGTCAAGAATTTGTTCTTTTTGTGTGTGATTGGATTCCATAATTCCAGTAAGTAATTGCTAGTTCCTGAATCCTAAGCACTGCTTCTTTGTTTTTCCTTGTTTAGTGTGGTCTCATGATTACGTATTTAATGCACATTAATAAACTGGAAGGCTTGTTGAATAACTAAATCCATGGAATGTGGAAAGCATCTACAGTAGGTGATGGACGGGAGAATTGGGGTTCTGTATGTGTGACAGATGTTGGCACCAGTGGTAGCATTTAATAATGTTGTAAAGATGATTCAAAGTTGAGTTATTCAATTTTAATTTAAAACTGTTACAAATCACAATGCTGTATTGCCATCAAAGCCTAAAATTATAACTCCTCATCATAAAATGGATGTGAATAAATGTCTAGCATCAAGAAAAAAGTAAAGATTACTAACGCCATCTCCTTCTAACATTTTTTAAACAGCAGCTTGGCATATGTTGAAAAATCATGTTTCATTTTTTGTTTAATTGTGATTTATCTCTGTCACTTTAAGTAAAGTTACGCAAACTTTTTCAAATATGATAAACAATGTAGTGTCATCAGTTCATTTCAGAGTTACCATCATACGTGCACAGTGAAATCAAATTCCTATCTGCATGCTTACCCAACACACACTGCACTGCCACTTTCCTTGTACAGCAGCACAAATCTTCTGCCGTAGGTTATGTAAAATAAAACATCACTAAAAACATAGTGGTGAGAGAAACAGTCAAGTTTCCTTTCATGTTAAGTTTTGCAAAATTGACAGTACACTTCATTTTGCTTGCAATTTCATCTACTGTGAAACTCACTGAGAAGGGCACTTTGCAGTTTAGAATGTTTTTTTGGGGGGTTAAAAGGATGTGTGGTTTGGCAACACTATACACCCCCTTTATGCTTGTATATTTATGAGAAAAGGGTCTGGTTGAAAAATAACGAGGAATGTTTTTGGAAATTTAAGATGGCTAAATTCAACCTACAAAATGACATACTTTTATACAAAAGCTGTAATCTAATTAAATAGTAAAATTGTTTCTGAAATTAGTTAAAAAATGCTATGCCTGTGTTTCTAGATGAGATCCTTCATTGACATGTATAAAATATTGCGCACACTGATACTACTGTCCTCCCATCAGTCCCAGCAAACTCTTGCTACCTGATGGGAATTATAGTCCTGGCCTTGGCACTGGTTTTTGAGTTGCCCAATTACAACCTCTCTCCCTGATGCAGCAAACAGCCTGTATTTTAATTTGGACCAATTGCAATACACATGCAGAATTTTGTGGAAATCGGTTGAGAAGTTTTTGCAGGATTGGTAAACAAACAAAGAAACAACTGGATTACAATTTGATTTTATGTAGATTTAATCCAGCTCAAATTTTCAGGAGGGTAGTGCCTTCTCCAGTGATACTGGGTACAGCTCTGGATGGGGTGCCATTCCATCACAGGTCACACTAACATATAAATGTGTAGCGAATGTGAGGTTTTATACTTGAACACACTTTGTAGTATGTTTACATTTTTGACAGGATTTCATTTTATTTATTTATTTTACCACAGGGAGAGAAAAGGAACAAAGTAGGTCAGAAGATGAAATGCTGTCAAAAAACAACAGAAGGACTAACCACCTTGAATCAAAAGTCAAAGTCAAACTTGGAAAACTAAATCATTTGGGGCGACTTCTAGGATACAGTCCTTAACAACAGGTTGTTGGATAAATGGTGTGGTGCCTGAGGTCAAGTAATTTCAATAGGGCATTTATTTCATTCTATCTTGTTTCCTGACTAAGCAGTCATTTTTTTACAGTCTTATTGCGGCGCCATTTTGGACATTGACAGTTGGCGCCATTTTGTGACTTTCGTGTTGACCGTTGCTTAGGCAACCTCCCCAACGACCCCAGGAGCATGCTCAAGTGACATTATCATCACAACACTTTAAGGTTGCTGTTCAGGTATCTGTGTTTTGCATTGTCTCATGTTTTTGGTTTGGTGAAAGATCGGCTTGTCTCTTTGGTTTTGACCCCGGCTCGTACTCCATTTTGTTCTTCTTTCATCTTCTGATCCCAAATTGAAAATCATTCTGCTTTGGTAGATCAACAATAAGTAATATAAAGAAACTTTAAAACAAAAATGCAATTAGAAAATGAATGGTCACATCTAACAAACAAGTATTAAGCTCAGGAAAAAATTACAAAATATCAGCTTTCAGAACATTATTTTGTTCATAATGGTATTTGTGTTTCTGTCATTACTTTTGTGACATCTTCTTGCCATCACTTTGTGGTTCTTTTTGTGTCATGTTTGTCGCCATTTTGGGAGTGCTGATTTTGCCGTTTCTATTTTGTTATTAAGTCACATAACGCCATCATGTCTACACTATTTAGGATGGCAGGACACTCTCAGCATTGTCCAAGATTTTGGATATTTACTCTAAAAGCTCTTGCTTTATCCATTGCAAAATTTCTTAGGTGATCTGGTTTTCTTCAGATTCTCTGTTTTTTCCTCATGATTTGTTAATGTCTTACATTTTCTCTTTCACACTCTGGTCTTAATATTTAGTTGCCGGTTTTCTTGCCACTTCCCCTTTCTGGCAAAAGAAAAAGAACAAGTTTAAAATCACTGAACAATTTCACACACGTCCTTAGTATGAAAACCAGAATACCCAGAAAAAACCCACGACACATTGTCAAGGTTCTGGACGTGTGAAGTAACAGCCTTAACCGTCATACTACTTAGAACTTTCTTAAGGGTTAATTTTCTGTCCAGTGTTTCAATAAGCCTTCCTGTAGGTTCACTCTCATTTTGATGCCTTTTTTATAGCATCAGCCATGTGAAAATTGCTTATGAATCATGGTGGCAACACAGCTGGTAAGAGGGTTGGGCCAGTCCTGGCATTTTGTTCACAAGTGAGCTTTGTAATCTTCAAGACGTTTCACTTGTGCCTTTAAGAGGAATGTATTATCATCACATTTTTGTGGAGTGAGTAAACTCTTATGGACATTTATTCCTAACTGGCCACAGCTGTGTTGGAAGTCCACATGGAAATGAAAAACTGCTTGGTGTCGAACATAAAATTTTAAAAGAGGAACATGAAAGCTGTACGATTCAACATCTTCCCAGGAGACTTCAAGCTCATTTTTGCTGGTCAATATTAAGCTTGCATAACATTGATAATAAATGACCATAGAGCCGCAGTGCCAGGATTGCTCTCGATGACGTGGATATCAGGACGTGCTGTGCTTTGACTCCTTAACTCCCACCATGAAGCACAAATGTTCTTTATGAGAGGAAAATAGGCAGCAGAAAAGATGCGAGCGCAAGAGCAGCTGCAAACACCTCCATGATTCTTGGCAATCTGTAAACGATAACCGTCGACTGAAATGAAGACTGAAAGAAAAACTTGTATTCGGTAGAGAATTTCTTGTTTCTACTTTCTTAAGTAAGCATTGTCAACTTATTTAGTAATCTATTCCCTTCTTCCATGACAATGTTCAACCACTGAGGGCTGTCCTGGGAAATAATTCTGTAAGTCATCTGCAGTATTTGTAAATTGTCAGATTTGTCTGTTATTGACTTAGATTAGCTGTAATATTTGCCAGCCATCAACGATTTACCAAATTAATTATGTCTGTTTCAACCTTGGACTGAGTGCCAACCCATGGCATGGTCCTTTCAACCTTATGCCCACCCCTTCCCTACAGAAATGGAATTGTAGCTACAGAAATGGAATGTCTTTTTATCATTAAAGCATTATCTTGTGTACCTAATCTGAAAACTGCACAATCTTGGAGTTATAATTGAATGTTTATGTTAATCGAGAAGAGGACAATGGTTGGCAAAGTGAAGTGCAGAAAGTGGACCCTTATGTAGGAGAAGGGCTGCCAACTTTCCTAAACAAACATAAAGGATGACCTAAGAAAACGACATGAGGTGGGTGGATTTGTGAGGGTGGGTGCTTGGAATAGAGGTTTGAATGGGCGTTGCCTGGAGTGTTGCCTCTGTGTAAAATACAGAACAATTAGAGTTCCATTACAAAATACAACACATCTGTTTCAAATATGGGACGATTCCATAAAAAACAAGGAACGAATAGCAACCCTATGTAGGAATGACAGAAGATCCTTGGAGTCTGGATGCTCCAGAAAGTAGGAACCTGACTATGGATAGTGATTTAGGGTTCCTTTGGTGAGGTGGGTTTTCTTTGCTCCTGTTCTGTCTTTGCAGATTGGTGGGTCCAATGCCAACCTAGAATCAACAGGACCAGCCGCACCACCTTCTGTCTTTGAAGGTGTTGGACAATTTTAGCAGTCTTTGTCTCTCTATTATAAAAAAAATCCTGTGGAATGAATGACTAGGAGACGATACAGGCTTTAAAATGATCGGAGGGCAGCGCAACAGCAGCTGCCCACACCCAACAATGCGAGCAGCGTTATATGTCCTGTGAGAAAGAGATTTAACCACGCCCAGGGCTGGAAATAAAGTATTGTTTTTACAGTGTCACGCGAGATAAGGCAGTGAGCCATGATTTAAAACAAGTCCACAGACATCTAACCTAGCAGTTGTTGAATTGCTTTTGGCAGACAAGCATCATGTGCTCCCAGCTCTTAAAACAATGACATGCGACAAGCAGAACAGGCAGCTCGCAAGCAGCAAAAAGACAGCAGATGATCCGACGGCATCTCCTTAGCATACGTTCAGCCACCCTGCCCCCCCCCTTCACAACGCAAGCAGCGTTATTCGTCTAGTGAGAAAGAGATTTAACCACACACGGGACCAGAAATAAAGGACAAGTATTGTTTTTACAAAAGTTTTTAAAGTAAAACGGAAAATAATGCATATGTAACAAGTCCCATGAAAATAACAATCTCTTTAAATTGTATATCCAGTAAACCAAACACAGGGGTGGGCGAGTGAAGCGAGCCCCCTAGTTTCAAAAAGAAAAATAATAAGATAAGTAACATTGCTTAATTGAGTCCTAGTGCTCCTAGCAGTATCGGTAGGTGGCGTAGTCGGCCGAACTGTCAGTTTTATTTGGCACTAACGGTTGAGAGACAGTTTGAGGAATGTCACAAAATTAATGCACAAATGTGTTTTACATTTTCTATTTTCATTTTCAGCTTTCAATATCGAAAACAAATCTGTTGGGGGGCTGACAAATTGGTCAGAAAAAGCATATATCTGAAATATACAATATTTCAATGTAGTTTAAATATTCTGGGTGTTGCATGTACTGTGCATTTGTAATAAGTAATTTATAAATATTTTTCTTGTTGAAGTTAATTTTTTGCTTGCATCGAGTACACAAAACATGAAGTATTTGCGACTCTTGCACAGTTGCTTAAAATAAACATTTGAAAACTGAATGTGATCCTTGAAATTGCAACCCTTCATAAAGACTTTAAGCACAGAAAGTGACAAGGAAACAACGTGGAGTGGTGCACAATCCGCACA
Source organism: Polypterus senegalus (assembly GCF_016835505.1). NCBI lineage: Eukaryota > Metazoa > Chordata > Cladistia > Polypteriformes > Polypteridae > Polypterus > Polypterus senegalus. The sequence continues at coordinate 57,215,202 of NC_053168.1, read as the reverse complement.
CAAAGACCCCCTGGCAAAGTCCACCTGTGTTTGCTCAGACATTTTGTACTAGTAAAGCCCCCACAAGTGGGATCACTCTGGAAGTGCTACGTAACTTTTTTTTTCTTTATATCCATTAAGGGATTAGAGAAAAATACCCCTTGCACAATGCTTATTTCACATAAATTTTAAACAAATAGGGTGTTGGAATTTGCTTACTGTACTTTTCTTCTTCACTCTTGATAAAAGTTACTTTGATATATCTGATTAAAACTGAATGAAGCATGCGAGCTATAAAAGTGCAGCTCTGGCCACAACATCAGCCTTCTCTCCAAAGAGTTGAGTGCACCGCTTTATTTGCGCTGTAATACAGTCGGCTCAGATCTGACCATCACTTAGAGGGATCTGATTTGTTACCACACTTTTCCAAAAATAATGATTTATTTATTATATTCTGTAAATGTGCAGTCTAAAATGTAGCCGCTATAAAACTGTTTAAATTATAAGCATAGGCTCAAGAATATAGCCTTTTTCCACTTCATTGCTGCATTTGACGTGTGCGTCCTTGAAAGACCTTAAAAACACAATGCATGACCTAGTTTACAAGTACTACTGAACTAATTGAATTCAAAATTATGGTGCACAGTACTTACAATGCTTCTTTATGAAGTATTTGTTGCTCATAAGTGATTAAATACTTCCACATACTGCATGCAGTGTTTATAAAAAGTATTAAATCCCTTGGAAGGTGTCATATTTTATTGCTGTACAACACTGAGTGTGTTTACATGCACACACATAACCGGAGTGAGGTGAATAAGCCAGCTATGGCAGAAACTTTGTTTATTAAAAATCCATCATTACAAAGGCAAGTATTCTTCTGCATGTCTTCTTTCTCAAAGTACTCCAATGTCATTAATCTGCACAAAAAAGCTGCTGTGATGCCTGAGATAAATGCAAAAACGTCCAAAGAGTTGATTAGTTTTTACAGACACTGTACATTATATTAAGCAGATTAACAGTAATGCTCTCTGTCTTCATTTTTTGTTGGTCACATAATCCATTGGTACTCAACATAGAGTATGGCATGTGTGAGTTCATATGAGACAATGCCTAAATGTCTGCTCTGAAGGCTGTTTGCCGTGTCTTATAAATAGAGGAAAAAAACAGGGAAATAAATACCTGTGATCTCCATAACAGAATGCTGTAGATGTTATTCATACAGGCGTCTGTCATAAGTAAGCTGAACTAGGGTAACTAGCTTCTTTAGGAACATGTCTGTTAGACACAGGAAAGATTACCTTTCTTTCTTTGGGGCCCCTCTTGACACGTACACAAAAAAGAAACGGTTGGCAGATTTGATGAAATGCTTAGATGCTGTTTCATAAGTAAAGGGGAGGGAGGAAAATGAATATTAAAAGCCAAATGAAACCCCGAAATTGTGCTCTTCTGCTTAGCAAAGCATGAATCCAAGTACTCACCTGTGTCTGAATAAAGACTGATTGAACTATTCCTGTCTTCCTTTGGGATTACTTCCACACTCTGTCTTTGACCATTCTTTATTTCTTTGTTTGCATTGGATGGCCTTTTTTGTTTTTGGCAATTCCTTTTGCCTTTTGTGCTCTACGGAGCCTCTTTGTTATCAATGAGCATTTTTGAAGAATAAATCTTTTATTTATTAAAGATCATGCTTTTGCCCTTATACACCTAGCCAGGGTTTGATGGTAATTCCCTAGTGGGCATTTGTGGAAGTGTTTTTGAAACTCTTTAGTGCTTTGAATTCCAAGTTCATAACAGGAAATTGAAGCAGAGTCATGACTGATCAGAAAGCACTCAGGTTTCTAATGAAAAGTCAAAAAATGAGCCTTAAATATCCAGGGCTTGAAGTGGGCCAGTAAATGCCAGTAGAGAGTACCAGCTCTTCTTCATTTTCAGTTGCTGCTTACCAGCAGTTTTTCATGGTACCAACAAGTATTCGTTAGCATACCAGCATGCGTAACACATCACGATCCAATCCAATGTACATAAATGTTTGTGCTCAAAACTCCAAGTGGGGAACTGACTGTGCCTCGCCCCACCCCAGAAAACTAGCTGGAAACTCCCGCCACTTAAGTGTTTCTCAAAAAAAAAATTCAAAAAAGCACAGCAACAATCCTAACACAATAGTCTAATTGCGAACCCTTGTCTACTACTAATGATGTTAGAAGGAAAGCGACAGAGAGTTATGTTTAGCAACTGGTCTAATTTGTGGATGTGTCTGTTATTGAGGTGCCAGTCTCAATGGGGTATCCTGTAATGAAAACACTAACCAGTGTAAGGATCACACGCCTGGCAGTGGTGCATTGTTGCCTATAACATTTCTAATGTAGCATTTCCATCATAACAAAAACAAAATACAGAAATAGCACTATAAGACTGGAAAAATGAAATCACCCCAGCTGGTCCCTCGCAATCAAGGTCACAATTTTCCAGGTATGTGTATTATTTCTAAAATGAATTTTGAAGCCTCTGTGTAAGACTAAAAGTTATGTCGGTAGTACCCTTTTGAGCATTAAATTGACTGTTTCTAAAAAGACTGTATTTTGGACGTTTGTCATGCCCATACACACAGACCACAAAGTTTACCTCTCTGTGACTTGAAATCAGCCTTGAGGTGATGTTCTCCTACCCAGTTATGAATTATAACAGCACAGGATTCTCCCCAAGATTTAAATAGACGTGTTAAGAACTATCATAGGAGTTTGAATTCTGGATATCTGTTTGATTGATAGTTCCCTTTAAAATAATTGGTCATAAGCAGCCCTATCAGAAATCAAAAAAAATTCTAAGGATCATCCAAAAACACAAGCTTCCTAATGTTTCATTAATTTAGATTGACATCTCATTGCTGATCTACAGTAATTCAGACTCCCTCTTGTCAGAACTGTACTTTGGACAAGAAAATGCAACTTAATATTTTATAATTTCATAAAATTGTCCATGCTCACTGCAACTGTTTTCTTAGTTCTGATACAGTCATTGGTGCATTAGCAGCAAATGAGAAAATTAGCTTTTCATATAACTTACTTTCAAAAAATAATGTTGTGGCAGATGGCTGGGGGTGGTACCCAGCCGGGACGCCCAGGAGGACCGAAGGAGAGCTTGTGCATCCTCCAGACCACGAGGGGGTTACCACCCTGGTTGCACTGGGGACCACGGGTGCAGATCTTGGAAGCTCAACCCTGTAGGGGCCCATGGTCACCACCAGGGGGCGCCCCGGTGCCTGAAGAGCCCTGGACCTCAGCACTTCCCCCACACCAGGAAGTGCTGCGGGGAAGAAGACAGGGGACACCCGGAGGGCTTCCGGGTGCACAGTCGGCACTTCTGCCACACAGGGGAATGTCCGCGAAGGAGTGTCGGGAAGCACCTGGAGCCCATCTGGGCTTGTATAAAAGGGGCCGCCTCCCTTCATTCGATGACTGGAGTTGGGCGAGGAGTGGATGAAGTTGTGTTGGAGAAGAGTGGAGGCAGCCTGAAGAAAGCAAGCACTGGACTGTGAGGCCTGGACTTTGGGGGATTGGTGCTGGAGGCACTGGGTTGTGCACTTGACTTTTGTAAATATTGTAAGTAAGTATGTGTGTGCTGGGTGAGAAAACGTTGAACCTCTGTCTGTGTCTGGAGCTCATTCCACAATGTACTTTTGCTAAAATTATTCATTACACTCTCCAAACTAAATTCAGGGATAGGTCATAAGCCAACTCAACAGGGGCTTGTAGTGACAACTGGAAGAGTGTGTCTGATGTGTGCTCTTGTGCATATCATCAGCAGTTGTATTTAACTTACAGTGTTGTCTAGGTTTTGTATTGGATTACTCATCTGTGGAAGGCAGTGCTGGCTGAGAGACCTGTCGTATGACAGTTTGATTCCATTTTGTCTAAGCTCCTGAGATAAGGCAGCAAGAAATATGGACAAAGAGGGAGCAAGCCGTGCTATGGCAGGTCTCTTGGTTGAAACTTTGAAAAGCAGATTCACACCCTATCCAGTTCTTGGTCCATGTAGTCTATGAGGCACTGCCAAGCCAGTCTAACTTATTCTGCTGGGGAAAATCGACTCTATGGTATATCCCAGGGCCTAAAATTTAAAACTCGGGAGCATCGACTACTGTCCAAGGGCCTTAAGCAAAGGGCAATACCATTGGCGACCTGACCGAATTCTAAAGGTCACAGGGAGACCATCTGTAGGGACATTAGTCACTGCAAGTGCCATCATCCAGTGAAGAGCACCATCTCTTTAATCTGAACTCAAGAGAAGCCGCCTCTTGTTGCCGGGTTTGCTGCCTCTGATCTGTTTACAACTGCATGAGTGCTCAGAGTCTATTGTAACAACATCACTGAGACCATAAGCACCAACCAGCTCATTGTCTGGGAACTTACCTTCCTCTGGGAAGATTGAATTAAGAAGGCCAACAAGATGAAGAAGTCCAAGTATGCAGAACTGGTGTTGCAGCAAATGGAGGCAAGCAAGGTGTATGCTCATCAGAGTAGGGGTGGTGGTTTTCTGGCTGGTTCCTCTGCAGGGTTTACCATGATTACTGGACAGCACAGAGGTCAGCAGGAGATGGGCCATTGGGGAAGTGACAGAGAAAGCTGAAGTAGCATCCAGGTGGCTGTGGATCAAAAGTGGGGAATTGTGGAGGATGTTGTGCTTTGTCAACTTTGGCTGGGTCACCTGGGCACGGAGGTTTGATGTTGTGCCAACACCTGTTTTCCCAGGAAACGTCAGTGATGATATGCATCTTTATGCGTAATTACACTTGCACACAACAAAAAGACAGACATGCTTTTCAAACAATCCAAATTCATTTGCTCCGATTGTAACTGGGGTTGGATGACCAAGTATTAACATATAAGAAAGGTATGAACCTTTCTTAAAAGTAAGAACCTTTAGAAAATATTAAGAGATGGGTGTCTTGAGATTGTACCATTTATCTGTATGCTGATTGATATAAACTGAAACGTATTCTTGACTGTGTTATTCCAATGACCCTAACTTACTTAGAACTGTTGTTTTGATGTATTCATCAGCCGTATCACAGAGAATTGATTAGTCTGTGGAAGATAAGCCAGTAAGAGTGCCATTGTTCTGTGTGTGCACAACATTAAATATAAACATGAAGTAAATTATTTTATGTTTTGTGATGATGCAATATTAAGAGAAATAACAGGGTGGCGTTACATTCTAAAATTATTTTTTAGCATATAAAAAAGCTTATTTAGGCTATTATTATAAATCTATAATTTTAAAATAAGTTTTTCTGAAAGAATATGGGGACACCATTTTAAGCTCCTGATTTAGAAAAATACTTTATGGCAAATATTAATTCAGGCAGGAGGGCCGAAACACCAAAAAGTGTACTGTAAAATCACAGAATCCACAGGAACTGACAGACCGCTTTGGGCTGAAGTGCCAGTTCTTGCCAAAAAAATCTTATATGCAATTTAGGTTAAATATTTTCTAAGCAATACAAGATAGAACACAATCATAAAACCACAGATATTTATTTAAAAAGAAAAGTATCAAGTTAAAATTTTTTTAATTATATTGCTGTTCTGGAAGAACGTCTTCAGCGTCTCATAAGACCAGCTACTGTTTTCTTAAGAGGAAAAGCAGATCAAAGAAAGGCTGGAAATTTAGGGGAATTCTATGAAAAACTATTTTATTGCCCCCACATATTACATTGGCAGAGCAGTAAATCAATAATTAAAAAATATATTATATCCAGTAACCAAATTGCCTGTTTGGTTTGGAAAGCATGTCTATTTTTTTGCTGTGTACAAGTGTAATTATGCAGTGTGCTCTTCTAGATGAAAATGATACCCATTGTTCTTATAAATCAAGCAGACTTCACTTTCTATAAAGCTTTACAAGGCTCAGCCTCAATAGTCACTTTGCAGAGCACACAGCATCACAACTTAAAGCAACAAAATAGGAAAATTCATTGCAGAATATTTCAAATACGTGGCACATTACATGCATGAAGCCTTGGGCCTAACAAAGTAAAACAGAATGTAATCATTTTTGATATGACTCACATACATAAAACAAGGCTGTATTATCATTTATAAAAACTGTCCAGATATTCCATTAGTGTGCATATCAGACAGTCCCCATTTAATATGGCTCATATGAAATGCCAAGGCCTGTGTCAAAGCTAAACCATTTTTAGGTGCATCGCAACAAACAGTCTCAATGACTGGTTCATATTCAGAGTGGATATAGAGGTGGTGTGCTTCTATACACTTTTTGGGGTCCACGTCAGTGACAGGTTGGACTAGTCTAGGAGCACAGAGGAGCTATATAAGAAAGGGCAGAGCAGGCTCTTTTTCTTAGGAGACTTTGTTCCTTTAATGTGGAAAGTGACATCCTTCACATCCTCTACACCTCTGTGATGGTCAGTGCACTGTGGTGTGCTGGGCTGGTAACATCACTTCAAGAGAGGCCCACTGAATCAACAAGCTAATTATCTATTTCCATAAATGTGTAATGAATAAAGCAAAGCCATGTCTATCTGTCAGCTCCCAGTGGACTGATTTAGTTGAAATTCTTCAGGGAAATTTGTCAGGACAGCTCAGTTGTCATTGAGATATCTTGAATACATCGTGTTGTACACATTTTTGAAATTTCAAAATCTTTCATTGAAAAAGTTTAGGTGAATCTGCAAGCTTGTCTATCTCAAAGCAGAGAAACAAAATTCTATGGGACTTCTACTATGAATTATGTTTCTTAAGAGTGATTCCTTCAACTTTTATTATTTTCACATATATTTTTTTTTAATTTGTTCTGACTGTACCTGGGGTTGGATGACCGAGTATTAACATATCAGAAAGGTATGAACCTTTCTTAAAGGTAAGGACCACCAAAAAATATTAAGAGAGATGTGTTAGGACTGTACCATTCATCTGTATGCTGATTAATATAAACTGAAATGCTTTCTTAACTGTGTTATGCAAAAGACTCTAACTTACGTTGAACTGTTGCTTTGATGTATTCATCATCCTTGTTGCAGTGAACTGATTAATGCATGCGGCAGGCTCCATCAATCTTGATGTAATCGAGAACATCCATCTTTGGAGACATTGTTCATGGTGACTCTTGATTATTCTTGTTTTCCAGTTTTGTTTCTTTTACATAGTCCTGTTTCGTTTTCTACTAGAAATGAGAAAAGAACATCATCCTTTGCTGTTACCTCTTGTAACAATGAAAGCCGTGCTATTTTTTACATTCAAAACATAAAAAAAACAAAAAAAATGACAAAATTTGTAATACTTGAAATCACATTTAAGAAAAATTCTTGTGGCTGCTTGATTTTCAAAGACTACTTAACAATGACAATGACTGACTGACTGACTGATATAGTACATTCATTTTTTTTAAATGAGTGTACAAGTGGGAGTGTACTGTGTATGCGATGTCCGTTTTTTGATATATCCTTTCAATTTGTCTTTACTTAATAAAAAGTTGATCACATCTTTTTTTTTTCTAAGACTGTGATTTTCACAAACATTTATTGTACAGCTTCCCGCCGTGCTAACATATTATCAGGGATTTCCCAACTGCAGATACAGCATCACTGGTGCGGTCAGTGCGTTGTTCAAATGTAGGTCAGAAGCAAGGAGTGCTACAAGTACTAGAGAGAGATAAACATAAGCAGATAATGAATGGTTTATGGGTGATGTAACGATGTGTAATCTGAGAAATTTGGTCTATATATAATTCAACTGAGTGCAGCGTGCAGTATAATAAGCAATAAGCACATTAGCATCTAATAGGATAATTTGTATCTGAGCTAAACAAGGAGTGTTAAATACAGATAAACATTTCCTGTGCTCAGGCTTACATGCAGCGTTGTCATCATATTATTCTGGTCTTTTTGAATTTTTATAAACTGTTTCTAACAACTGAGTCTCCTGGAATTTAATTATTTACTACAAGACTAATGTGAAACATTTCTGATTATTTTTTTTAGTATTTGTAATACAGTATCATGATCAAGGTAATGAAAACACTGAAATACGTCAGATTAGTTGGCATTTTTGAGTGAACGACACTAATATACTGTGTATGGTCTATAACACAAACTTGACCATGTCCTGAAGAAAAGCTGGGTCGCCAACCGGGTTACCCCATTTAATACACAGAACATAAAATAGTCTTAAGAACAAAATACAGTGGTGTGAAAAACTATTTGCCCCCTTCCTGATTTCTTATTCTTTTGCATGTTTGTCACACAAAATGTTTCTGATCATCAAACACATTTAACCATTAGTCAAATATAACACAAGTAAACACAAAATGCAGTTTTTAAATGATGGTTTTTATTATTTAGGAAGAAAAAAAATCCAAACCTACATGGCCCTGTGTGAAAAAGTAATTGCCCCCTTGTTAAAAAATCACCTAACTGTGGTGTATCACACCAGAGTTCAATTTCCGTAGCCACCCCCAGGCCTGATTACTGCCACACCTGTTTAAATCAAGAAATCACTTAAATAGGAGCTGCCTGACACAGAGAAGTAGACCAAAAGCACCTCAAAAGCTAGACATCATGCAAGGATCCAAAGAAATTCAGGAACAAATGAGAACAGAAGTAATTGAGATCTATCAGTCTGGTAAAGGTTATAAAGCCATTTCTAAAGCTTTGGGACTCCAGCGAACCACAGTGAGAGCCATTATCCACAAATGGCAAACACATGGAACAGTGGTGAACCTTCCCAGGAGTGGCCAAAATGACCCCAAGAGCGCAGAGACGACTCATCCGAGAGGTCACAAAAGACCCCAGGACAACGTCTAAAGAACTGCAGGCCTCACTTGCCTCAATTAAGGTCAGTGTTCACGACTCCACCATAAGAAAGAGACTGGGCAAAAACGGCCTGCATGGCAGATTTCCAAGACGCAAACCACTGTTAAGCAAAAAGAACATTAGGGCTCGTCTCAATTTTGCTAAGAAACATCTCAATGATTGCCAAGACTTTTGGGAAAATACCTTGTGGACTGATGAGACAAAAGTTGAACTTTTGGAAGGCAAATGTCCCGTTACATCTGGCGTAAAAGGAACACAGCATTTCAGAAAAAGAACATCATACCAACAGTAAAATATGGTGGTGGTTGTGTGATGGTCTGGGGTTGTTTTGCTGCTTCAGGACCTGGAAGGCTTGCTGTGATAGATGGAACCATGAATTCTATTGTCTACCAAAAAATCCTGAAGGAGAATGTCCGGCCATCTGTTCGTCAACTCAAGCTGAAGCGCTCTTGGGTGCTGCAACAGGACAATGACCCAAAACACAACAGCAAATCCACCTCTGAATGGCTGAAGAAAAACAAAATGAAGACTTTGGAGTGGCCTAGTCAAAGTCCTGACCTGAATCCAATTGAGATGCTATGGCATGACCTTAAAAAGGCGGTTCATGCTAGAAAACCCTCAAATAAAGCTGAATTACAACAATTCTGCAAAGATGAGTAGGCCAAAATTCCTCCAGAGCGCTGTAAAAGACTCATTGCAAGTTATCGCAAACGCTTGATTGCAGTTATTGCTGCTAAGGGTGGCCCAACCAGTTATTAGGTTCAGGGGGCATTTTTTTTCTCCCTAAATAATAAAAACCATCATTTAAAAACTGCATTTTGTGTTAACTTTTGTTATATTTGACTAATGGTTAAATGTGTTTGATGATCAGAAACATTTTGTGTGACAAACATGCAAAAGAATAAGAAATCAGGAAGGGGGCAAATAGTTTTTCACACCACTGTAAATCGGCACAGCAGTTGGAAATAAAGGCAGTCGCGATAGAAATCGGCCTGGAAATGGCTCTCTAAAGGTTCGGTCAGGCTTTGGGTAGTCCTGCTCTGTCTTTTTATACAGTCAGGGCAAGAAGGAACGGGGCTCCTCTGTCTCAATTCCACTCATTGGGCATCTTCTCTGAATTGCAGGATAAAGAAAAGAGGACAAGAATGTTAGCAGCAGCACCTCCTCTCTTCCCAGCAGGGCATCACATACCTCAGATGATCCCAGGAGATGATTAAATGTACTTACCTTAAATAAAGAAACACAGAACTGTTATAAAGCCCTCAGGCTCCAAATTAACTAATGCCGTTCAATCCTGATAGGCGCTAGAAAAAAAAGGATATGGAACCAAAACTGCTTGGGTGTTGATCACATGCAGATCTAGATAGAGGGTGACACCTGTTAGTCTTCTGCTTATATGATGTTGTGGACTGTAAAAGCAGGACTAGCAACTGGTCCTCAGTAGGCTTGGGAGAAGTCTTCTAGGTCATCTTGGCTCTTAAAGAAGAAGGCAGACAGCTAGTGCTGGGGCTTGCCTCCATGCTGTGCCCTGTTTATTAGATTAGATTGTTTTTAGATTCAACTTTATTGTCATCGTACAGGTACAACAAAATGTAGTTCAGCATCTAACCGGAAAGTACAAATTGTAGAGTAAGGTGCAATGGACAGCGGGTGCACATAGCATATTAAAGAGCAATAAACAGTAAGGTGCAATAAGGCAGCATACAAATGAAAATATATATCTATATGATATGTTTCAGCTTGCCTTTTGTTGTTTTCATGATTGTATTGTGAAAAACCTGCAAAAAGTGAAATGTACCTTCTAACTTAAAAATATAAAAATTAGGGTTAGGCTAAGTGCTAGCTACTTAAAATGCAGGGGTCTGTATTTTCTTTAGCAGCCCCCTTTGTACTCACATGGGATACAGCCTCATCCAAATCAGGGTGGGGGGATTTCTTTCATTAGTGATATTGCTTGTGCCTTCTAAAAAGAATACATGATAACAAGAATCTGTTAAAATACACAACTCCATGTTATCTCATAGAAAGCACAAATCAGCTTAGCTGATGTACTCCTTCATCCCATTGCCTTCCTTCTTGAAACCTTGTGAAGAAAAAATAAACTCTTGTTATAGCTAATGTATTAAAAGTGGATATTACTTTTCAAAAAAATGCATTTTTAGACATTAATGGGTCATATTTTACCATCATCACTTATAAATAACACCACCACGTTTAAAGTATAGGATTACTTTACATATGAGGGTCATTCAAAAAGTAAAGGCAATCTGAAATGGAACTGCAATAGATAGGAGATGATGCAATACAACATGCGTGCAATGGCTTATGGGTAGTTTGAACACACGTAGCACAGCGCTCTTCCATTAGTCTAGTTGAAACCAAGGTCACATGAACACGGTCGTTCTGCTGCAGACATTACACTGTTGTTGAACAACGAGCTGTGGTGGGCCGAGGGAGTGAAACCTGCTGTTATCCTGGTGAGCTGCAGTGCCTGCAGGGTTTCATTCTAACCCTTTCCTTAATTAGTGATCCGTTTTTGCTGCTAATTACCTCTTTTGCCTGATTTACTATTTAAGACACAGACCCTTTAATAATTTTTTTTTTTTCCTTAATTAGCAACCAAACAATAATGAGACACAAAACAAGCCACTTCATGACCAACAACCTGTGTCTATCATATAATATGAGAAAATAAAGAATGGTGAAGGTCTCAGTTGATCTGCTCACATCAGCAAAACATTTTGACAAAAAGAAAACCATTTTGGAAATGTCTGCTGTGGCAGAATAAGAGCACCAACCATTCCTGGAAGTTAATAACAAGTTTAATTTACAACGAGAATTGGTTTTTAAATTAGAACCTGGTTGGAGTGAATTTGCTTGGAGTTTGAATTCCCTGACTTAGCTGGTCATCTGTTGTATTTAGATTATTAGGACATGAGAAGGCTTACTTCACATCAAATTTCTGTTTGGATGCCATGTAAGAAAAAAAAATTTAAGGACTGAATCTTAAAGAAACAAGTCAATTAAAATTAAAGGAAAAGAAGTTAATTATGTACCAGCAAAAAAAAACTGGTCACAAATTAAGAAAATGGTCAGAGTGAAAACCTGCAAGCTTAGAGTTGCAGACCCCTGCTTTAAATATTTACCCACCTTCATGAAAAGAGGCATGAGTGCGCACTTCAACCCTCATTTTCTCTCTGCCTGGTCACACTATGTCCCTTCCAGACTAGCCTTTAACTAATGCCCACCTCTGAAATGGGCTAATGGCAGGGTGTTGCCATTAATGCCTCGACCTCCCAGTGGTTGCTGTCAGACTCACCACAGAACTATTTCAGCGCTCAGGTTGGCACTAGCAGGCTACAGCATTTACTCTGCTCTTACACTTGTAGAGCAAAGTGTCCTGGCAGTAGCGATGGCCAGTATTTAGGACATGTTTATAGAGAGAAGCACAACTATAATGAGATCTTCTGTAACTACTCTGGCATTGCAGGCCAACCATCCTACGACTGAGTTAAAATACAAAGTGCCAAAATAAACTGGGATCAATTCAGAAATGAAGATGCTGAACCACCTTAAATTTGACCGTGTTGATTTGTAAAATGGTGGTAGATCAATGGAACTGTTTTGGAATATTTGCAACAAAAGAAAGGCTGTGTTTATTAATAATCACTCATCACGTTTAGGAGTGACGCTAATGCATTAGAAATAGATAGACATTGCTACTCCACAATGAACGTGACTGGCTGTAGTTTTCTAGGCCACGTGAATATTCCTTTAGCCCAATGAACTGAATCGCTCAATTCTCTACTGCATGGCTGATTAGAATGATCTGAGGTGTAAGTGTGAGTAAGAGCATCCTTTAAGAATAATTTATTTCTCAAATAATGTTAGGAGACCCGGGTTCGCTTCCCGGGTCCTCCCTGCGTGGAGTTTGCATGTTCTCCCCGTGTCTGCGTGGGTTTCCTCCGGGCGCTCCGGTTTCCTCCCACAATCCAAAGACATGCAGGTTAGGTGGATTGGCGATTCTAAATTGGCCCTAGTGTGTGCTTGGTGTGTGGGTGTGTTTGTGTGTGTCCTGCAGTGGGTTGGCACCCTGCCCAGGATTGGTTCCTGCCTTGTGCCCTATGTTGGCTGGGATTGGCTCCAGCAAACCCCTGTGACCCTGTGTTCGGATTCAGCGGGTTAGGGAATGGATGGATGGATGGATGGTTGAGTAAATCAATGAGAAATAAAACTAATATAGTTGTGCATATAAATTATATGTAATACAGCATGTAGGTTATGAAGAGCACAACAGAGTGTACAAAACTTTGAAATTTCAGGTTGGTCAGACACATGTTTACTAATTTTTCTTAATCAACACACGCCTGTAAAGGTAATTCACTGCATGGATTATCATAGGCTTTCCATCTATTTGGAAACATTTGCTAATCTGTCATTGGAAAGATTAAATACATTTGACAGTTGGAATGTATGCCTTAAAGCCCAGGGTATTAAGCGCATATTCATTTCAATAAAAACTGGATGATGGTTTTAAAAATCATACCAGTCTATTATGGCCAAAGCAGCATGCACATGAGCAATAATACATAGTGTCTAAGCCCAGGATAAAATTTACACTAATCTCTCATGACTCAGGCCTTGACAACACGCAGATCTGAAAAAATCAGAATTTGATTGTTTTGCTGTAATTTTTGTTGTCGGTCCCTGCACTGTGATGCAGCAGATATCACTGATGTCGGCCATTTTTCAGTCTCCAGATTCTCTGCATTAGAAGGACTTCTGTGTTAAGTTTACAAATCTGAACAATTTTTACTAGTATTTTCTTCTTCCCCTAAAAAACAAATATAGTTGTGTTGGTTTGAGTGTATAGGCTGAAATTTTAAAGTTCATCAGGCCTTGGACTGGGCTTGCACCAGCAATGGTCTCCTAGGTTGGGTAGTGTAATTTAGATAGACACTTTATTACTCCCAAGGGGAAATTCACAAATTTATTTATCCAATATCGCATCTTTCAACTTTGGAAAATGAGGAAAGAAATGATAAGATAAGTGAAGGATTGAAAAAAGAAAATGTGTTTATTTCTCAAATATGCAGGTGTCAGTGTGTGCATTTTGTGCACAAGACTCCAGCTCCATACAACCCTGAAATGAGTTCAAGAAAAGAATTGTGGCAATAGATTAAATGATTCATGTCACATCCCTGTCTTCATGGATTTGCATTAATGGAACAGACTAGTGAGGACATTCAGCCAAAAATTGTTTTCAACACAATAACGTTTACAGAACAGAAGCAGCTGAATCCTGATACTTGGTCAATACTAGATGGTTTATAAAAGAAACTGATTGCATTTATATTCAGAAGCCAGTCCTACATCAGAAGAAGACAGAAAGCCAGCTTACAACATCAGTGTCTTATGATTGGCCAGCTCTTGAAGCTCAAAAATAGAGTTCGGTGATCTTATAAGATTTGGTGTGGCAGACGGTTGGCAGCTCAACCTGGCTGGAGGAGAAAGATGGGGGAAAGCAGCTACAGAGGGACACTGCCTCCCCCAAGATGCCAGATGGCGATGTCCCTGCAGCACAGGGATCAGAATAATAGAGAAGCCTAAACAAGAATGAATAACCAAAATCAAAAGAGCAAAACAAAAATCAATTGTCAGATTCGAAAGAGGGTAGTAACATAAACACAAAATCCTAACGCAAGGGCCTGGTTTGAAATAAAGCTACCTTTCATATTGATGATCAGCGGTTTTTCATTCATAATGGAAAGAGAAAGTGGCACCATATTGATACTGCAGCTTCTGTTATGTTAGCAACGTGACAATTGTGGTCACATGACCTTTAAAATCAATAAAAAAACACTAAGATGTTAATAATAATAATAATAATACATTTTATTTATTTGTAAGCGCCTTTCTAAACACTCAAGGACATTGAACAATAGATAAAACACACATTATAAACAAAACTAAAAATACAAAAATTAAAATCAGATTTTAGTCAAAGAGAAAAAGCAGTCTTAAATGAGGTTTAAGTTTAGATTTGAAAACTGAAAATGATTCAACATTTCTAAGCTCAGATGGTAGTGAGTTCCAGAGCTGGGGAGCAGAGCAACTGAATGCTGTACTCCCCATAGTGGTAAGACGGACGAAGAGGACAGTCAAGTGGATGGAGGAAGAGGATCTAAGGGTATGAGAGGGAAAGGCAACATGGAGGAGATCAGACAGATATGGAGGGGCAAGATTGTGGATGGCCTTAAAAGTTAGTAGGAGAATTTTGAATTGAATTCAGAACTGAACTGGAAGCCAATGAAGCTGCTGCAAAACGGGAGTGATATGGTGAATAAAGGGGGTTCTAGTAATGATGCGGGCAGCTGAATTCTGGACCAGATGAAGCTTATAAAGAGATTTGTGAGAAAGACCAAAGAAAAGGGAATTGCAATAATCCAGATGAGAAGTGACAAAGCTATGAACAAGGATAGCAGTGGTGTGGGGAGTGAGGGAGGGGTGAATACGATTAATGTTAGCAAGTGGAAATATGCAGACCGGGAGATGTTATTGATGTGGGACTGAAAGGATAAAGTACTGTCAAGGATGACACCCAGACTGTTAACCTGTGGGGAAGGGGAGACAGAAGAATTATTAATAACAAATGAAAACTGATCAGTTTTGGATGAACATTAATGAACATTAACTTTCGAATTACAGAGGTAAACATGAAAATAATAACAGAAGTGAAATCCTCATGATTTATACCCTAATAAAGACAAAAATAAACATATATACAAATATTAATACTGCAATAATCCCATAATTCAAAATAACAAACATATAAGGCAATACCCAAAAATAAAAACCATATTCAATTACATACATTGCAACAAAATACACCTAAGACAAAATAAATAAAACAAGAAGACATCTGAGCCAGAGTTAAAACTTTAGCTGTGCCCTGGCTAACACCATTAAATGAGAAAAGCCATTAGTAGGCCTTCAGTGGACTCCTGTCCAGGGCAGCCTCCCTCCATGCAGCCTGCCACTGCTAGCAGGAGAGTCTCCCTGAGCCTGAACTAAACAAGAAGGATTGATAAACAGTCATTAATACACACTGTTAATCAATGCCGGTCTAAACCAGAGGTTTGATGTGTTGAGCATGTTGACATTTTGTCACTTTCAGTATAGCAATCAGAGAAAGTGAGCAGCACTGGAAAAGCCGGTGAACTTGCTGAAGTTACTCTTCCACCAGCCACAAAGGTAGATTTTCCTCCTGAGTAGGAGTAATCTGGTTGATGCTTTCTTTTTCTGCACAAACCTGTTTTTTCCACAGGATAGTGAAAAAAATACTACATTTTTTGATACAAGGATCTTAAATATATTAAATGCACAGTAGCTGGTTTATAAACTGTTTTGATTTGTAAAACAGTTTTGTTTTCCTGTATGCTTATCAAAGTGAAAAATAAGCAAATAAGTAATTGCAAACAAGAAAAGGCACCAGTGTCCCTGCAGTAGGCTCACACAAGTGACGGCTCATTTGATTTCTGGGACAGGGCTCTCTGCATGTGTGAATTTACCAGCAGAAGACTCAGATGTGAGCAGACAGCTAAAACGTAAAAATATAACATACTTGAAAAAGCAAGGGCAGGGCATTGAGATATCCAGTATGTGTCTAGGACAGATTTTGTTTGCAAGCAGTTTCTGTTTGAGTTGGGTTTTCTCTTGAGGGATGCCAGACCCTGGGTACGGAAAACCTTTTGGCAAACTGCAATAATTACAATAATAATATTAATAGCACAGGATGTTATCTATTTATTTAAGTGACTTTGAAATTGTGTGCTTGTTAAAGCCTGAACTAAACCTGCTCAGAATTCACTAAGATCTTAAAATTAGACTTTAGCTGTTTTGTATCTGGTCAATTTTTTTAGCCTCTCTATACTACCCTAATAGGATAGAGATGTCTAAATGAGGCTAAACTATTGAAGAGGATTATAGTGTGGAGGAGAGCAAAGCGATGATTCAGTGGAGACAGTGTTAAGGTTCACTAGGGCTCCTTCTCTTTATTGCTGTCTGCTTCTGTAGTTGAAGTGTTACCGTAGACAAAGCCACATGCAGCATGAGCTCTGCTCAGGCACCATGCAGGACAATTTTGACTTCTGACTCTCATTCTGATTTAGAAGCTGTGACCATGAATCATCACTGCATTCAACCTCACAGAGAAGATAAAAAGGGAGGAAAGGTCTACTTCAGCCCAACAAGAGCTGCAAGCATGCAGAATATTCACATAATATACTGATACTTCCTGTATTAAAACTATACTAAACTAGAAAAATAGATTAATATATAGAGTTTGACTTTTGAGAACCTCCCCAACCGGGAGACACGCTGAAACATGATTGATGTGTTTGTCAAGGACTACCTATCCATCACCGAGGCTACCGCAAGTTTGCAGCACCTCGCAGGTTCGTAGTGCCACAGAGGCAACAGCAAGCTCACCGCCTCCTCGCGCAGTGCGCCTGTCACCTGGTTGGTGATGCAAGGAGCGCTATAACTTGGCCACTGACCTGGTCCTAGCCCTGGCCCTGCCCATTTACTGTGTCTGTGTCTAATAGAGAGGTAGCTTCCACCGCAATAAATAACCTTGCTGTTCCTGTTTCAAATTGAATAAAGCTGTTTTTTCTGAAATCCTAAGACTCAGCCTTGTCTTTTGGGTGCAAGGCAGCAACTCACACATCACAATAAACATATACATATATATATATATATATACACACACACACATATATATATATATATATATATATATATATATATATATATATATATATATATATATATATATATATATATATACACACATATATATATATATATATATATATATATATATATATATATTGTGAAGGATGGCCGGCCATTTATGCCGGCCAATGCCCCCAAGCCGCCAGGTGGAGCCCTACTTGCAGCATGGAGGTCCCCAGAAGACCAGCAGGGCATCATGGACAATGGAGTTTTTATGCAAAGCCCTGCTGGATGCAGTGGGGGCCACAGGAGGAAGCTGCAGGGAGGACCGAGGGCTTCTTCATGCCCTGTGACCCGGAGGTTCGTCATAGGAAGAGCGACGGACTTCCGGGTTGAAGAAAAGGACTATTTACCCTGACCCGGAAGGAATAAGGACTTGTGGACTGTTGGGCAGAAACACTTCCGGGTCAGGAGATATAAAAGGACTGTGGGAGCTCCCAGACGGTGAGCTGAGCTGGGTGGAAGGGTGGCAACGCGTCTGGGAGCTGGAGGATTGTATTAGTAGTTTATTGGTATTTAATGAGTATTGTGGTGGAGAGTGTGCTTTGTGCACTGTGGCGACAAAATAAAGTCAACTTGAGGACTTTTACCTGGTGTCTGGAGTCGTGGACAGGGGTTCAAAGGAGCGAGAGCGCCCCCTATCGTTCACAATATATATATATATATAATTATTTACTGAAAAAAAATATATATATGTACTGTATATATATATATATATATATATATATATATATATATATATATATATATATATATATATATATATATATATGTGAGCTGGCCCGGCACAGACAGACGGACAGCATATTTTCAATCCACACACTGTTTATTATGTACACTATTTACAAGTTTGTGCTCACGTGCACCCCCAGTGCCTTCTCGCACCGATTTCCCCAAAGTCCAGGCCCACAGTCCTTTGTGCCTTCCTGGCCGCCTCCAGTCCTTCCTCAAGCTCTGTCCACTTCCTCCCGACGTCCACCAATCACTGGAGGGAGGTGGCCCCTTATATAATGCCCCCGGATGAGCCCCAGGTGTTTCCGGCATCTGCTCCTTAGCCACGCCCCAGCATGGCGGAAGTGTCGGCTGCCTTCCTGGCAGCTCTCCGGGCGCCACATAAAGTCTTCCCCTCGGCACTTCCTGGTGTGGCGGAAGTGCCGGGTTCCCGGGATAATTAGGCACTGGGCGCCGCCTGGCGGTGGCCACGGGTCCCTAGGGCTGGGCTTCCATGCCCTGTCCCCGAGGCCCCCTGCCTAACCAGGACGGACGCCCCCACTCTGTCTGGAGGAGGCACTCGCCCTCCTCTGGTCCTCCAAGGCGTCCCGGCCGGGCTCCAGCCCCAGCCGAGGACCGTACGGGATAGACCGGCATCGGGGCGCCGCCTGGCGGTAACCACGGGCCCCTACAGGGTAGGGCTTCCATGCCCTCGACCCGTGGCTCCCAACAGAACCAGGACAGACGCCCCCCGCAGTCTGGAGGAGGCACAAGCCCTCCTCACGTCCTCCAAGGCGTCCCGGCCGGGCTCCAGCCCCGGCCAGGGACCACAGTGCCCCACCGCTAGCGAGGACACGTGGGTCTGAACGGCACAACCCGAAAGGGCAGCACGTCCCCGGAGAGGGTCCTACTATGTCCCCAGGGTCCATCACGGCACCCTGGGACATCTTCTTCGGCACCCCGCCGACGCAAACGTGCCCCTCTGGTCCGCGCCGCTCTCGCCCCCGTGGTCCCCCCCAGCTGGGACACTATTGGCCTCCCGGCGTGGAGCTCTCCCGCGGAGCGGCCCGTTTCAGGAGGGCAGGTCCCTGACGACGTCGTCCTCAGCGCTCGTCGGGGCTTCGGGTCTGTGAAAAAAGGAAAAAGAGAGCCAGAAGCACTGCCAGGACACTCACCCCGAGCGCCCTGCCGATCTCCGTACCCGCAGTGCTCCTGCCCCCTTCCGACAGCCCCTGACTTGCCTGCTGAAGTCCTCCGCCGCAGGTTCCGTGCCCGTCCGCTCCTTGTCCGCGGCACCGCTCTCACAGGCAGCTCGCCCAGCCACCCAGGGGACTTCCTCTGCCCGCACAGAGGACAGCCTTTCTCCGGATGCGCGCACCCAGCGCCGCTTCCTCTCCTATCGGAGGAACCGGCATTCACCCTTCGGTTCCTCCTTCTTCTCTTGGACGCCCCGACGGTCTGGGTCTGAGCACAGCAAAGCTCAAATCCAACCCGTCTTCGTCCAGGCAGAGACAGGAGACAGCTGCGGGCTTGAAGCGCAGGGCGCTAGGACCCAGGTTACTCAGCAGCCCCGATCCTACCAGCTCCTGCGTGTTTGATCTCCCAGCCTCGCTAGCCGTCTGCACCGCCGCGTCCGCTGTTGAGAAGTTGCCTACTTGGAGCCGGTCGTCCGTAAACGGTCACGGCCATGTTCGGCGAACCCCCCCACTTGCTTTACGGGAACAGCAACACTCACCACTCCCGTTGTGTTCTGCCTGCCTCCGGTTCCAGCGCCGCACCGATCCTCCGTCTCACGCGACGTCTCTCCCGACGCGACTGCCTTTCCCGTTAGCTGCTCACACTGAGCGGCGAGAACACGTAGCAACTCTTCTAAGGATGGCTTGGCGGGCCGAAGGGATTCCTCCGAGACGCGCCGAGCGCTGGTGGAGAGAGAGACAGACGTCGGTGAGCTTACCTGTCCATCAGCTCCACGCGACGCCTGCCTCCTCTGGGCCACTCCCTCTGGCCCAATCGGGTCTCGGTTTGGCACGAGACTGGCGTTCCTAGGTCCCGCCTCCATCCAATCCTCGGCGGGCACACCAGACACACCAACCAATCCCGTGCCTGTCAGCGGGCGGGACCTCCGGCCCGCGGCCATCTTGTCTCCCCTGCTTTGGCTGCGGAGACGTGCCTCTTCGTCGCACCGCAGCTGCGGCTTCGATTTCGCGGCCTCCTCAGCGGCCGTCGCCCGCTACCGACAGCCCGTGGCCCGCGCGTGCTCCTGCCACAGACGCGGATCCGGTTCGTCCCTCCCTGTGGAGAAGGTACATCCAACCCCGCAGGGCAGGGTACTCACCTCCCGAATCCCGTCGTGCCGAGGCCCCTGCCTCGGTGTGGCCTTCAGCGAAGCAACGGCGGCCTGGCTATCCGTCTCAACAGCGCGGCTCTCGGAGCCCGCTGCGCTCCGGCGAGGTCCGTTCCTCCTCCGCACCCGGGGATGGCCTCTCTTCGGTCCAGCGGCGGTTTCCGGGGTAAAACGCTCCCGCAGGGCTATGCACGGGCCGCTCCTGCAGCCAGTGTGTGGGGTCCGCTGCTGCACCGGGCCGTTCACAGACATTTCTTCTAATAATGCAGGTCCCCGCCTTGCACCAGGCGGAGCATCCTGCCGACTACGCCACTGTGAACGCTGGCCCCGGCACAGACAGACGGACAGCATATTTTCAATCCACACACTGTTTATTATGTACACTATTTACAAGTTCGTGCTCACGTGCACCCCCAGTGCCTTCTCGCACCGATTTCCCCAAAGTCCAGGCCCACAGTCCTTTGTGCCTTCCTGGCCGCCTCCAGTCCTTCCTCAAGCTCTGTCCACTTCCTCCCGACTTCCACCAATCACTGGAGGGAGGCGGCCCCTTATTTAATTCCCCCGGATGAGCCCCAGGTGTTTCCGGCATCTGCTCCTTAGCCACGCCCCAGCATGGCGGAAGTGTCGGCTGCCTTCCTGGCAGCTCTCCGGGCGCCACATAAAATCTTCCCCCCGGCACTTCCTGGACGTACGCCCCCACTCTGTCTGGAGGAGGGACTCGCCCTCCTCTGGTCCTCCAAGGCGTCCCAGGTGGGCTCCAGCCCCAGCCGAGGACCGTACGGGATAGACCAGCATCGGGGCACTGCCTGGCGGTAACCACGGGCCCCTACAGGGTAGGGCTTCCATGCCCTCGACCCGTGGCTCCCAAAAGAACCAGGACGGACACCCCCTCGCGGTCTGGAGGAGGCACAAGCCCTCCTCACGTCCTCCAAGGCGTCCCGGCCGGCGACCCCACGGGATAAACCGGCATCGGGGCGCCGCCTGGCGGTGACCACGGGCCCCTACAGGGTAGGGCTTCCATGCCCCCGACCCGTGGTCCCCAACAGAACCAGGACGGACGCCCCCTCGCGGTCTGGAGGAGGCACAAGCCCTCCTCTCCTCCTCCTGGGCTTGGCCCAGACACAGACAGGCAGACATGTTGTTTCAACCACCACACGTTTATTTACACTATTTACAGACAATATACTGGTCACACAGACCCAAATAATGGTCACTCAGACCCAGTCACGTGCACAAAAACCCCCCAAAATACTCCTGGCCACAATGCCTCTCTTTGGGCCGCCTCCACACCTCCTCTGTGCTTCGTCCTGCCTCTTCCCGATTCCAGCTGTGAATAAAAGCAGACGGCCCCTTTTATACAGTTCCCGGATGAGCACCAGGTGTTCCCGGCATTCCTCCCTTGGCCACGCCCCAGCGTGGCGGAAGTGCCGGCTGTCCCCCCGGCAGCTCTCCGGGTGTCATCCTAAATCTTCCCCCCAGCACTTCCTGGTGTGGCGGAAGTGCTGGGGCAACAGGTCCCCAAGGCATTGGGGTGCCTCCTGGTGATGACCACGGGCCCCTACAGTGTAGGGCTTCCATTCCCGCAACCCGTGGCCCCCAGAGCAACCAGGAAGGCGGCCCCCACGTGATCCAGGGTGGGCTTTGACCCTCTTCCGGTCCCTCACGGCGTCCCAGCCAGGTCGTTGTCCCGGCATCCCTGACAATATATATAGTATACATTGTATATATACAGTATATACTGTATATTTGGTCTGTATTACAGATTTAGCAGTCTGATTATGGACTGTGCAGTATTGTTAGAAAATATTAACAATGTCTGTTGCCTTACATCTTTTGGAAGCTAAGTTTTCTTTGCCTAGTTTGAAATTTGTCTGCCAGATTTTCCTTCACACCGTAAAGACATGCGCATTAGGTTAATCAGTAACTATTAAGTGACTTGGAATGAGAGAGCAGAGGTGAGTGTGTAAATGCTTGAAGATGGACTAGCATGCTGTCAAGCAATGGTTACCAAGTTGATTCCAGTACTGCTTTTCAAAATCTTAAGATTGAATAAAGCAGATTTAGTAAATGCATGGATGCATGGTTATTGTGACTTAAATGTGAAGCAAAGTTTGAAGTTGAATCCTGTGAAAATAACGTGTAGTAAGAAGTGATAACCATTCTCATACTCTTGCACTTCTCCATATTCAGCCACTGATATTGTGTTAATTAAAAAAATATATCAGCTTAACCTTTACATCACCACCCTGAGGAAAAACCTAATGTATATGAATGCTGGGACAGAGGTAGGTAGATTCTACACAGACATTAATCAGCTTTGGCCCCAGCCGTGTTAGTTACTGCATCGTCATATGAACTCTGCAGTTAAGTACCGCAAACAAAAAATCTTATATAACTATCATAAAAGTGTTGTTCATGTTGTCGAGTTGGAGAATTTATTATTATTATTATTATTATTATTATTATTATTATTATTATTATGCCAAATTTACCCTGGAGCCAAATTAACTGCTATCTATCTATCTATCTATCTATCTATCTATCTATGTTTTTCTTGTCTATATATATATATATATACTATATATATATATATATATATATATATATATATATATATATATATATGTGTGTGTGTGTGTGTGTGTGTTTGAGATCATAGCAGGATATTAGCATTAGAATAAGTATTTACAAAACACTAACAGATCTCGTGTAGTTTTTTTGATCGCGTTGCTCACAGACACAGTTAAGCCGTGGTACAATAACTGGAGTATCAAGAGAGCAAACACAAACATCTGCTCAGGCTGACCTACATTTGTTGCTTGTTTCAAGACTATCATAAACTGTTTTTTTTTCCTGCTCTTGGCATTTACTGTATGAATAATTTTTATGATCTATTTTCCGTTTGCTGTATGTTACTCTATTCTATCACTATGTGATAAAACAAATGTAACACTCCAAAAAACAGCACACCAAGAGCTTTCCAATAGGTAAGCCAAACACTGCATATTATCAAAAACACACAATCCCACTGTAAAGCACGGTGGTGATGGCGTCATGCTGTGGAGATTGTTCCTGCAGCAGGCCATGAGAGCTTTGAGGAGTGAAGGGTAAATTCAATGCAACAAAATACGGGGAAATTCTGGAGGAAAATCTCATGCCGTCTGCAAGAACGCTATGCCTTGGGAGGCAGTTTGTTTTTCAGCAAGACAGTGACGCCAAGTATACTGTAAAGTCAAAGATACTGTATACAGAAATGGCTTTGAAACAACAATGTGAATATGTTGGAGTGAGCAAGTTTTAGTCCAGATGTCATCCCAGTTGAGAATTTGTGGCTGGACTTGAGAAAGGCCGTTCAGAACGATCTGCATGCAACCTGACAGAGCTTAAGGCCATTTTTCAAAGATGAATGGGGAGTAATGGGCAGTGTCCATATGTGCAAAGCTGAGAGCGAGAGACTCAAGACTATCATGGCTGCCAAAGGTGCATCTACGAAATCCTGACTTGAAGAGGGTGAGATTATTTAATTATTTTATGTTTTATATTTGTAATTCATTTTGACCAATTTGGATTGATCTGCTTTATCATTAACATTAAAGCATCTTTTTCTACTCATCAGTGTCATAAAGGTCAAATTATATCCATGGTGATATGATGTAGTATAACATTAAAGCATGAGAAATAAGCGTGAATACTTTTTATAGACATTGTAAATGACAGAAACCATTATATTTTCTTGTATGATGGTTACAGAATAATTGTAAAGAAATGTAAAGATTGTGAAAAAATTAATCAAACAATTGCAAATGTTTTATTACAGGAGCACAATATAAATATACTGTATATGTTCAGAATAAGATATGCAAAGTGTACTCTTAACGGCGGAAGAAATCAAAAATAGCTGCTAGAAAGTCCTGGGGTTATCTGCTGCTCACTTACGTGCAATGGTTATTGAACCACTGAAGCAGTTTTACTGAGTAATACAGTTCATATCTAACGTCACAAATACATAACACTGCTTTAGACCTTAGACTCCCAAAATTTTAAATTAACTATGGTTTTGTATAGTGGCCATAGAAGCACAGTTTAATGAATGATCTTGGAAATGTAGCTTGAGGGGGCACTGCAGAGCAGAACTTGACAGAACCTTGTTCTCCGCTGTGGCCCTCTGGGAAGCAACATGAGGTCAAAAGACACACAATGCCTGAACAAACTTATCAGGGATGCCTGCCCCATCACAGGGCGAACCCTGGACACACTGGAAGCTGTTATAGAAAAGAGAATATTGTCAAAATTGGATGCCATCAGGAAAAATCCCCTCCATGACCTCCAGGAGGCGCTCTCCTGGAACAGTTTTAGCCACAGACCCATTCCACCACGGTGTGCTAAGAAGGGTCTCTGAGGGTCTCTTCTGCCTGCTGCTGTCAAGTGCTTATACTCTTTCAGTTCATTTTGCTATTTCTGCATAATATAGATTTATTATTTTTATTTATCTATTGCTTGATTGTTTAATTGCTCAGTGAGTCTGCATCTTTGTTTTTTTATATGTTTAAGCTGCTGTTTGAATGTAAATTTCCCCTTGGGGGATTAATAAAATTTACCTGACCTAATCTATTTTAATACTGTTGTCCTATTTAACGTGATGACTCCACTTCCTCTTACCTGCACATCACATGAGTGTGCACAAGTGCTGAAACAGTAGGCCTGTAATATCATTTTTTATTTTTCAAAATGAAATTCAAATTGCGTTTTTCTTCTTTTCCTTTTCTGTTCATTCTTATGATAAACCACCGGCTACTTACACCATAGAGTAGACGCATTTGGAATGAAATTACCAACACAAAATAAAAGCTGATATAAATAAATTAATAGAACCCCTTGAGGACTCAAAGATACGATCAAAATTGAAAAAGGTTGGGAACGATTTGGCCAAAAAAAGAAGTCAAAGGTTTATCAAGTACAAGGGACACATTTAAAAAAGATAAAACAAATGAGAGCATAAAGGCTAAAATAACATAACTGATACTTGTCTGCAAGCAAAGGTCGGCACAGCAAAGCCAAGTAAAAGTGGAAATTTCTGCCTTGATAAAATGAGAAGCTAATGCCAGGAACCTCTTTTAATATTACACTCAGTTAAACAGAACCGCTGCAGGTTATGGCCAATTAATTACATGTGCGTCAGAGGAGCTCCCTCCCATCCCAGCTCATCACAGGTATGCAATAACCAGTTGGGGCAAGAGGGGGGCGCTGTCGCTAGCAGCCTCATGTTTTTTCTCCTCCTCTGCAGCAGTGAGAAGATTCCCCTTGTTGGAAAATAACCTCTCCACTTCCAGCCACAGAGTTGGAACTGTCCGACATTAGTAGCTCATTCAGACCCGGACTTGGTGGAAGAATGTGATTCCCAGTGACAGACCCGCTCTCAAGAGGCAAAACCTTTTCTCAAAGCTAGAAAGGCTGTTTATTTTCTTTTTCTGTAATGTGCCTTCTAGCACTGATTTGTGTAATTAGAGAAAGGGGCGACCCCATTGGCACCCCAACATTTTTTGGACTCTACTTTTGATTATTCACCCGTCCACACTGGTAATGGCATCTTAAACGTGTGGCAGTTGATTGGTGTTGTCGAGGATAATGCTGGGAGAACAACATTGAACTTATTTGTCTGCTAAAGGTATTACTTAACCCTTCCGTCCCTGGATTTTTTGTTTTTATGAGAAAAATTATTGTATAAGATATTCTACCTCTGGGGTGTCTAGGAAGCTGAAAAATGAAAAAAAAAAAACAATCATTATACAATAGCTGCCAAATACTTCAATCTTCTTGAGGAAATAAAATTGGAAGTGGTGCGCACAGTTCAGAAGTGTCCATTTTCACTTCCGTGTTTCGCAGACTGTATGCCAGTCTCTCCAGTCTGCGCTAATAATAGCACGCCCGGTTCGAACAGCTGCAAACGTACCTGTGCTTCACAAAAAAGGCTGCATGTATATGTACTAGTAATAGGACGTCAAGGCCGAAAGGGTTAAAATAAGTGCTTATAAATTTATGTGGCATTTGATATCATGCTGAATTGGCAAGCAGTACATGGTGTAACAACAAAGGGGCAACAGACAGGCCCAAACCTCAGACACCTGCACAAAACACCAGTCCTAGGGTCAAGTAAGTGATTTATATGCACAAATTCCAATGCACACACAACACCTCTCTTTGTCTTTTCCTCTCCTCCATACCTCCAGGCAAGTGTTGTCCTTATTCCTCCCGACTCTGACTCGCCTGGATGTGGCAGGGCGGTACCTTTTATCTCAGACCTAGGAGTACTTTCGGTGTCAGGGCATAGCTCAGTGGAAGCACTTATGGGTCAGTTGGAAGTCCCAAGAGACCATGGGGCACAGCTCCCCGTAGTGGCACCCAGGGACCCCCACATGGTTTCTCTACAGCACTACAGCCCCCAGCATGCCCTGTGGTTGTCCGAGGGTGTACCTCTCTCCTTGGATGGTGCCATCTAGCATTTCTGGGGAACATCTAATAATCCCAGTCCACCTGTCCTTCCTTTAAGCTGGCCTCCTGCGCTCCTCCATTGTTTCCTGCTGGGATGCCAGTGTACCCATTCCTCGTATGGCATCCTTTGCCCAGATCCTTGTGTAAGCCGGGACTTCCAGCCTCTTTTCATGTTCATTTTCCACCAGGGCCTCCCGGACAGGTACAGGAAGGGAGTCCATTCCTGACATGCATTACATTGGGTAAGAAGAGTTATACAGATTGGCATAACTACATGTTTTCTAAGAAGGAGATTCCATGTTGGAACTACTGAAGGCTCAATACAACTTTATCAGAAGCATCCAACAAGAATGAGGCATATTTATCTTTTGGGCCATTGTGACTTTGGATAGCATTTCATTCAGAGGCAAGTTATTATTAATAAGAACTGATTTGTTTTTTAATCAGTTACTGGAATTTGAAAGATTAGTAAGGACAGTATGACAAACATCAGTATCTAGTATCATGTCATCAACTAGGTTTCTAAGGCTTGAGTAGACACAGCTCATCATGTAATCAAAAATAAATACGTATTCTGCTACAAAGTGATGATGTGTCAACATCTGCAGAAATAAGGCCACATTTTTCAGAAGTTTAAAAATCAAAAATATTTTGTTATACATCCAGTGAATACGAAAGAAAGCAACTTGGCCTACACATAATTACACCATTTCCATGATTACATGTGGTTTTCGAAATGGCATATGGTTTAAGAGACAATCAGCCTGCATCAGTATAGGAATGCTTCTATAGAAATGGTTAATGAAAACCATTTGGTTCAGTTCCTGCAAAGATTGGGAAGTCAGAATTGAAATTGTGCTTAATTAAAAAGGAGGAAACCATTCTTAGGAGCTCATTAGCTGTCAGGGTGCACCCAGGGATGTGGCATTCATTTGCCTAATTGCTACTTTTAGGGGACACATGGGGTTAATTAAGGTCAAATTATGCTCAGGTGGACAAGTTGTATTCATAAGGAGAGCTCAAAGAGGAAGAAGCACAGCAACAGAAAGCTCAGGATGACAATGACAATGGGAATGACTCCATTAAGTTGAAGGAATGAAGTTGATTTTAAAAAATGTTTCACAGTTTGTCAGTGATGTTTGATTTTGTTTGTCTCAATAGCCTAAGTTACATCACTTTACCTTGTCTTTTGCTTTCTTGTACAGCCTTACCACACTTATCAGACTTGCAGCTGGCAGTTGCTTACTTAGTACCCACCAGAAAACCCCTTCACATGCTTCTCAGAAGACGTGCACAGGTAGCAGGCAGATAAATATTAATAATCAGTCACAAATCAAGCTATTGTGAAAACAAACAGACTGCTTCCTTGCACAAGTGATCCAGTCTCCCTTATAGGGTGAAATCCTTATCTAAGACGTTGTATTGTGGCAGGTTTTTACAGACAGTATTGTTGTAACAGTTTGCTGTCAACAATGGATACTGTACTTTACATTTTGATTTTTATATCTGTCCTCATGCCTGTCAATTCAGTTAAAAAAGAATTAAATACCTGTTGAAAGGCCAAAGAAAAGAGCAGCGTTCTCTGCTAATAATTCATTATGACTGAGGATTATGTGAATGACCTGATTGTGTATGATTGAAATTCTTCAGATAGTCAAAGAAATTTTCAGCACTCATTTAGGATCCATTTTTGCAAACACCATCAAGAAAAGCTAAAAATAATTTGCTAACACTACAGTGTAGGTACTGCAAGAATGAATCTACTACATGATCCAACCTGCGAACGTTGCAACCAAGCCCCAGCCTCACTGGGTCACATGTTCTGGTCCTGCACCAAATTAACATCATTCTGGACAAAAAGTTTTAATTACCTGTCAGACAGCCTTGGACTCACAATCCCTCCTAACCCATTAACAGCTGTGTTTGGGGTTCTTCCAGATGGGTTTAAAGTGGAGAAGGACAAACAAACTGTGATTGCATTCACTACACTCTTGGCACGCAGACTCATTCTGATAAACTGGAAGAACCCAAACTCTCCTCTTTTAAGCCAGTGGGAAACCGATGTGTTATATTATTTGAAGTTGGAAAAAATCAAATACTCAGTTAGAGGATCTGTGCAGACTTTTTTCAAAACATGGCAGGATCTAATCAGTAATATTTTAAAATAAGTTTATAAAGCACAGAGAATTTATTAATTTAGGTATGTTTACAAGCCTTAAATTTTACACCGTTTGGCTTGCTCTCTCTCTCAGGGGTGGGGATCGATCTGTTCTTAACATAATTCTTCTTTTTGTAAAAACTTGATTGCTTTGTATGGATTGTAATAAAATTAATAAAAAAAAATGTAACTAACTAAGAATGAATCTACTACTAATGTACTGCTGAGTAACAAGACCTCGACAAAGACTTCTTTTAGTCTTAGTCAGACTTACAAGGCATCAGTAACGTGGTTAGTCATCTGGACAGTGTGGCTGTTCTGGTGTGGGAAATCTTCATATTTTCAACTATAAACTGTTTATATTTAATAATTTTGCTCAAACAAACTGAATTTACAGGACTGACAGGCATTGCAAGAATCCTTTTGTATTGTACTAAAAATGTATGCATTTTTTCCAGTCAGCTTCATTTTTCAATTACTTTTAATTTCTTTCAATTACTTTATTACCTGGGAATAGGAAATAAGCACATACCACAGAGCCTGTATTAATTAATTTATAACCTGAAAACGGATGGATGCCATATGACTAGGAATTATGAAATTAGCTTACAGCTTGGGAAAGAAAGGATTGCACAGGTATGTAAAAGGACAAACACTTTGATCATAGTGTTTCATCTTCAGGACAGAATGGCTAATCAAATGTCCCAAAACCCCATGTGTGCATTTTAACTTAAATATGGCTCATCTTGTGGATCAAAAAGAGGAGAAAAGTGGAAGAAGAAAAGGGTGTCATCTGAGATCATCCAATTTGGACATCAGAAGATATTACTATGAATGATGCTGATTACTAACCCAAAAGCCATCCAGAACTTCCACCGCATGACACTTCTGATTTTCACTAAGCTTTTCTAGGACTGTTTATATCCAGACATTGCTATCAATTTTATTTACTAATAGGGGGTTTCCTCCTGCTCACTTTGCTTGCCAACCTCCCTTGTTCGCTTTGCTCGCCAGCCACTTCGCGTTCTCTGCCACTCGCGTTGTGAAGAGGGGGGCTGAACGCACCCCAAGAAGAAGTGGTTGCTCCTCCGAAACCCCCTCTTAAATGGTGATACAATGGGAAACAAATACAGTTTTTTTTACCTCCTCTTTGCTCAATCAGCTGCTGGCTTGCTGCTGCTGCCGTGCTCCGTGATCTGCATCTCGTGCGGTGCTTTGAACATTTAAAAGCCTGTACAGCAGCTGTCCTACTCTTTGTCTTTTATTTCTGGCCCTGAGTGTGGTTAAATCTTTTGGCCCAAAGTCTCGTCTCACGGGACGTGAGTTCTTGATATTTTTTAGTTTATAATTTAAAAATAGAATATGAGTCTGAAAATCTAACAACATCACATTAAAGTTTGATAAATTCTGAAAGAATGAGACCAAGCATGTATATGTAGGTTTTAAAATAAGCCTGATTTAAAGTGTGACAAAAAAGACACATTAAAACATCACTTTTGCACTTTTAGGTTTAGGATTTTGATATATATATAGAGTAAATTAGATTTTCTTCTTGGTATTGTTATACATTAATAAATACCACATTGTTTCATATTTTCTGTACTTTGTCTTTTATTTAGAGTGATTGAAATAATTAATAGTTACCAAGTGTGAGCTTGATGGCTCCTGTCATATTCACAGGGTTTATCAAGGCGTTTGAAGTCACTCCTGAATAATTCGAACAACTGCAGTAAAGGTAAGACATAGTTTGGTTAGTAAGTAGCATATAATCAAAAGAGTTGCGCTTCTCTGTGTTGCAAAGACACTTGCATGTTTGTTAGAGCTGGTGAATTTGAGCCCTGATATAAGGAATCGTATACAGGATATTGCAGAGTGACCGGCAATTGGGACCACTCAAAATTTTGTCTGGATAGGATCTCGATGTGTATGTATGTGTATACCTCTGTGTGTGTTAATCTTCAAGGGCGAGAGTAGATGAACCCAGTAAACGTTCCTGGTAAGTCTCTCACATTTCACTATAATACAGTGGCCTACTAAAATAACTTCACTTTGGAACGGTAGGAGAGACATATGTGTCCTGATATTGCATACTTCAATATAATGGCCTGTGAATCCTTCATATTCATAAGTCATTTTACCAGCATATCAAATGCCATAATGTGCAGGAATTAACTGAACTTTACTCCTGACTGGCAAGTGTTGTGAACACCAAAAGAAGCCTTTGTTAAGGTCTTGTTACATTACCGTAAATGAGTGATAGATGCATTTTTGCAGTACCTAAAATAAAGTGGTACCAATAATTCAATAAAAAATATTCAAACTACATAGTAGTGACAGGACAATCAATATCAACTTAGCTCTCCTAAGGTGTATTTACAATCATTCAGCTATAATATTTAAACAATAAAAAAGATTACAGCACTAAATGACAGTAAGAGTCCTTGACTGTGCTGTAAACTCCCGACTCACTTTACTGTGTGCGCCATTTCAGTTATACATTGCCAGTTATGTAGCTCTGGTCTATGTCAGCCAAATGAACAGGCACTAAATTGTTTTTTAGCTTTTTTTTTTCTAACAAATGATTGAATTTTGAAAATGCAGTGAAATAAAGTGTTGATATTTTAAAAGAGAAGCTTCAATTCATTAATTTTGAATACTGTCTGTTTGGCAGAATCCTTTGCCTTGGGCAAATAAAAACAAAACAATTGGAGCAAAGATAATTGCTGTGCTCCTCTGCAGGTCATATAATGAGTCAGAGGCCAAACAGGCAATCATAATGTGTGTTCATCCCAGTGCCATCGTCACTATACCATCAGTAAAGACAGTAGTATAAAATACGCAAAGAGCTTATTTCAGTTTTAAATAAATTCACTTCATTTCAGGCAACCTTTAAACATTAGCTAAGACCTTTTGGTTTAGAATGGTATTGTTCCATTGAGATACACATGACAGTGAGGTGAATCCTCACTGCTTTTGTAGCTGCTGTTTTTTCTGAAGACCTGAGCTAAAAAGTAAACAAAAATAAGTTAAGAGTGCTTATGTACTGTAAGTGGCGGATGATTTAACACTATACATTACATAAGTATAAATAAGTACAAGGAACAAACTGGTGAGACCTCATCTGGGGTACTATGTGCAGTTTGGTCTCCAGGCTACAAAAAAGACATAGCGGCACTAGAAAAGGTCCAGAGAAGAGCGACTAGGCTGATTCCAGGGCTACAGGGGTTGAATTTTGAGGGAAGATTAAAAGAGCTGAGCCTTTACAGTTTAAGCAAAAGAAGATTAAGATGTGACATGACTGAAGTGTTTAAAATTATGAAGGGAATTAGTACAGTGGATCGAGACTGTTATTTTAAAATGAGTTTATCAAGAACACGGGGACACAGTTGGGAACTTGTTAAGGGTAAATTTCACACAAGCATTAGGAAGTTTTTCTTCACACAGAGAATTATAGCCACTTGGAATAAGCTACCAAGTAATGTGGCACACAGTAGGACTTCAGTGGCTCTCAAAACTCGACATGATCTTTATTTAGAAGAATTAATTGGCTTGGACTGGCAAGCTTTGTTGAGCTAAATGGGCTGTTCGCGACTAGATTGTTCTAATGTTCTAATAAATACAATTTCTCCATATTTTTATTGGTGTTTATTTACTTTATGCATTTCACTATGAATCTGTTTCTTCAGTGTAAGTTGCTAGTTATTGAGTTTTAATATTTAATTTTATTTCTCTGGCAATACGTAGATAGACCACAAGGAAATGCCATGTTTAAGTTTCAGCTGAATGCAGCTGTGGCTACTAATGGTAGCATTTAAAAATAATATGTTTCATTTATAAAGCACCTCTTCCATGGGACAGTACAGTGGTAGTGCTGCCACCTCCCAGTAAAGAGACCAGTGTTCACATCCTGGGACATCCCTGTGTGGAGTTTGCAAGCTCTTCTCCTTCCCTCCGAGTGTTTTGGTTTTCTCCCACTGTCCAAAGACATGCACGTTGAATGGATTGGCAAAGCTAAACTGGCCTATAATGTGAGTTTGCTCTGTGTGTGTTTGTGTGTGTGTGCACTTAGCGTTGGATTGGCACCCTGTCCAAGGTGTGTTCCTGCCTTGCACCCTATGCTACCTGGTCTCAATTAAGTGGGTCAGAAAATGACTTGACCTCTTTCACATTCAAGATCAAGTGACATTGTAATTGTGAGCATGGGAAGGGCACTGTATAAATAAAATGTGGTATTATTATTATTGTTTATCCATCCATTATGAAATCCATTGAATGCATTTAGTGTTATGCTGCCAGAACTTATCTTAACTGCATAGGCAAGCACCAGTTCTGGGCAAGGCACCAGTCATTGACCTGGCACAATGCCCACTCACTCACTTACATGGGACCAGTCAGCCTAACAACATGTCTCAGGAAATCAGGAGCATTCACAGATGTAGGGAGGCAATGGGCAGGCCATACTAACCTCTGTCCCTGGAACTATGAGACAGCAATGCTGTACCAACTTTACTGTTTATATTTATTTTATAATTGAAGCACTTTTAGGATGCACTGGCTAACTGAATGAGTCTGAGTTGTTAGAGAAACCAGCAACCTTTTGATTGGAACTTCATTGCTTTAGCCATTTTACCACATAGGCTGCCAACTCTGGTTTAAGAGGAGAGCTGCATGTGGGGCACATCATGCATGTTGCTTTATCTAACCTTTGGAAAAACTGGAAATATTTTCAATTAATAGGTAAGGGAATTGGAGCCCATGTTGTAACACCACCAGTTGGCAATTGCAAGTGTGTTCTGGCCTGGTGCGAGTGTATGTAAGAAATAAACTGGTCAGTTCCCTACAGGGATTTGTGTGAATTAGAGCATGAAAAGATGTGCATGCCAAAAAAACAGGAAATTGCATATGCCAAAAGAAAAGTGAGATTTATATGACGTGATGTATGCATATTTCTACACAATTTATCATTTATAATGTGCGTACGTGAGTGCACCTCAAACAGAAACCCTGAAACTTCCATATATGGAGCATGCTAATCAACCTCATACATATGCAATCAGGATGCTGGAGAACTTAATTGGCTGATGCAGTGAAACACCGCCACCTGCTTTCATGAGAATCTGGTTATGCTTGGCAACTGAGAGCGCCAGATCACGTGCGGCATATTGTAGCACGTCTCCTCTGCGTTCTGCGGGGTCAGGGAATAGCGTACGGCACCTGCTTCTGTAAAGTATTTTAAGGCACCCAAAGCCCTAATAGCAAATTGGAATATATTTCCCATCACCAATAATTCTAAATTGCGTTTAAATACAGAGACAATTACGTATTGCAAGAAAAATGGATACCCTTCACCAAGTAGGGACCAATCAACAAGAGGTCTAAGAGTAATTGAACTGAACCAGCTAATTAAAACATCTGATTACAGACAGAAGGGTCTTAATAAGTCTACATCTCTGTGGCTACACTTGTCAAATCCTCAAGGTAAACTTAACAAATATAGATGGGTGTCACATATCAGTTTTACCATGGTTCAATGGGCCTCCATTTTCCACTGAGACATAATGTAAACCCTGACTTGTCCTCCATTTATAAAAAAAAGTGAGTGTACATTTAGAGGACTCAAACTGTCAGATGTTACAGATAGAAAAAAAACAAAACAATTGAAGAGTGATGTAAGTTAATGTGGGTCGGGTACTGAAGATAGACAACGATAGGCTGTAGCAGCAAGCATGACACATGACTTCAAGATAATAAAGCAGCAGTGGCCTTGGCTATTTATAAGCATTTTGTTCTGGCAAGTATATTTATCTAACAAGACATCAGCTAAGCAGGAAAGCTTATTGTAGCTAAACTGCATGCAAAGCACTGCCAGTTGCTTACTTTTGTAACATACTTTCTTTCTCAGGGTATGATTACACTAAAGACAGACAGTAAGGAAAGGTACAAGACTTACTTTGCCAGAAATATGAAGGCATGTGACATTTGCACTGCTTAAGCCATCTTAAACATATTTATACAGTATTCATGTACTGTATATTCTGTGTATTCATATACTGTGATTCTATTGATTCACTAACAGAATGTCTGACTAGTATCTCAGAATGGATGAATAGTAATTTTCTCAAGTTAAATAAAGAGAAAACTGAAATTTTAGTGATCAGCAATAATGGATACAATGAGGCTATTAGAAATAAACTGGATACATTAGGATTAAAAGTCAAGACGGAGGTAAAAAGCTTAGGGGTAATTGTTGACTGTAATCTGAATTTTAAATCACATATTAATCAGATCATTAGGACAGCATTTTTTCACTTAAGAAACATAAGTAAAGTTAGAGCACTTATATCTGAGAAATTAGTTCACGCGTTTGTTTTCACTCGACTAGATTACTGTAGCGCACTCCTCTCTGGACTACCCAAAAAAGACATAAATCATTTTCAACTAGTGCAGAATGCAGCTGCTAGAATCCTAACTAGGAAAAGAAAATCAGAACACATCACACCAGTCTTAGCGTCACTACACTGGTTACCTGTGTCATTCAGGATTGACTTTAAAATTCTGCTTATGGTTTATAAAGCCTTAAATAATCTCGCCCCATTTTATATATCGGAATGTCTGACACTTTATATTCCAAATCGTAACCTCAGATCCTCAAATGAGTGTCTCCTTAGAATTCCAAGAACAAAACTTAAAAGAAGTGGTGAGGCGGCCTTCTGCTGTTATGCACCTAAAATCTGGAATAGCCTGCCAATAGGAATTTGCCAGGCTGATACAGTAGAGCAATTTAAAACACTGCTGAAAACACATTACTTTATCATGGTCTTTTTATAACTTCATTTTAATCTTAATTTAACTTAATCCTGATACTCTATATGTTCAATTTCCTCAAAATAACTATTCATGGTGGCTCTAAAATCCGTACTGACCCCTACTCTCTTTTCTGTTTCTTTTTCTGGTTTCTTTGTGGTGGTGGCCTGCGCCACCATCACCTACTCAAAGCTTCATGATGCTCCAACAATGATGGACGGATTAAAAGGCAGAAGTCTACGTGACCATCATCATCATCAAGCCCTTCCGTGAGAACCCTAAATCCAAAGAGGACTGTTTCATTTATATTAGGTAGAATGCCCAGAGGGGACTGGGCGGTCTCATGGTCTGGAATCCCTACAGATTTTATTTTTCTCCAGCCGTCTGGAGTTTTTGTTTTTTCTGTCCCCCCTGGCCATTGAACCTTACTCTTATTCGATGTTAATGTTGATTTATTTGGTTTTATAATTGTGTCTTTCATTTTTCTATTCTTTAAAATGTAAAGCACTTTGAGCTACTGTTTGTATGAAAATGTGCTATATAAATAAATGTTGTTGTTGTTGTTGTATTTTCAAAATGAACTAAGGAAAGATTGCATGTTTTCCCCGTGTCTGCGTGTTTTCCCCGTGTCTGCGTGGGTTTCCTCTGGCTGCTCTGGTTTCCTCCCAAAGTCCAAAGACATGCAGGTTAGGTACATTGGCAATCCTAAATTGTCCCTAGTGTGTGCTTGGTGTATGTGTGTGTGTCCTGGTGCCCTGCCCTTGGTTTGTTCCTGCCTTGCACCCTGTGCTGGCTGAGATTGCCTCCAGCAGACCCTCGTGACCCTGTTAGGATATAGCGGGTTGGACAATGCCTGACTGACTGTAACTATACGTTACACCTATATACAGTCATTACATCTTGCCTAAAGAAGGGGCCTGAGTTGCCTCGAAAGCTTGCATATTGTAATCTTTTTAGTTAGCCAATAAAAGGTGTCATTTTGCTTGGCTCTTTTCTACAGTCATGTGATAAAGTAACTGGAAATGTAGGAGGTTTTTAACATATTTGAATAGACAAACAGTAGATTTTCATGATTTATACAAGTAACAGTGATACACTTGAATAAAAACACAAAGAAAATGTGTCTTTTCAATCATTTAATTAACTAAAAAAGTGTTACGTTGGTGTTGGCCTCGGAAGCCTCCTTTAGTTGAAATGAACTCTTGTAGGTGTTTTGCATAACTTTCCGCTAGTCTCTGATATCAGCTCAGTGAAATTTTTGACCACTCCTCAAATGGAAGATGTGTGTGGGTTGTCTTGCATGTACTGCCCATTTCAAACTGCCACAACTTTTCACTGGGATTTAAATCAGGGCTTTGACTAGGCCAATCCATATAACCCTACATTTTGTTTTTTGAGTCATTCCTTGGTGGATTTGCTAAAGTGCTTTGGTTTATTATCATGCTGAAAGGGTCATTTGTGGTTCAACTTCAACTTTCAGACAGATGGCCTCACATTCTCCTCAAGCACTCTCTGATATGATACAGAATTGATTCAATGGCTGCAAACAGCCCAGGCCCAGAGACAGGAAAGCAACTCCAAACCATAACTTTTGCATCACAGTTTGTGTGAGGTGCTTCTCCTTTGGAGTGAGACTAACATGTCTACTGTTACTGTGGTTAAGCGACTCTATCTTTGATTCCTCTGGCCAGAGCACATTGTTCCAGAAGGCCTGAGCTTTGTCTATATGTTGAACAGCAAACTGTAGTGTTGCTCTAATGTTCGTTTTGGACAGCAAAGACTTTTTCTAAACACCTCACATGCAGGTCAAATTAGCACAGTCTTTTTCTGATTGGAGATGCAGGCACTTTGACATTAATGTTTGCAAGACTTACCTGACTATCCTTCATTGAAATTTTGGAGTTCTTAGTGACTTTTTTCAGTATCAAACAGTCAACTCTTGGGATGAATTTGCTGAGTCAGCCAGCCCTGGAAAAATTCACAGGCAATTCAGATCTGTGTCACTTTAGATGATTTTCTTTACAGTAGAATTATTGATTTCAAATACCGTATATACTCATGTATAAGTCAGGTCTTGAAACCTGGAAAATCGATCATTAAATCAGACCCCGACTTATATGCCTTTTCAAAAATGCAACGCTTACATTTTTTTTTACATCTTCTTGCCTCCTTCAATCTCGCATCAGGTTTTCAGACGCATCAAATTTAGCAGCAGCAGTGCAGCTACCCATTTCTTTCGCTACTTCAATGACGTTCAATTTAAAACCACCTTCATATTTCCTTCTGATCAAACACTCCATCATAGATAAGGGATGCTCTTACAATAAAAGTGTATGAGGGTATGAGATGGTTACTCTCTCAGGTGATCGTTAGCATATCATAATCTCTTGGACCAATATTGTGAGTTTTCTGAATTCGACTTATATGACCAACATTATAAAATACCAGAAATTATACTGTAAAATCAAGTCCTGACTTATCCACGGGAGAACTTAAACGCGAGTATATACAGTAATTTAACAATTTTTTTAAATCCCTTTCCGGACTCGGAGGCATTCACAACATTCTTTCTGAGGCCCTTAGAGAGCTCTTTTGATATCTGCATGAAGACGCCACGCACATCAGTGTCAAAGAAAACACCAGAGCCCAGAGATCTGTGGTTTAAATAAGATAGGGTCCTCCTGCATACCCTCTGTGCAAGTTCTAATCATTGTCACCTAATCTGGGATTCCTGATTCTGATTTTATAGATCTGAAGTGGTGATAATTACTTTTTCCACATGACAAATTTGCATTTTTGTTAAATTGTATTATGAGAATGAAAACACCCTGTCAATTTCATATGACACATGTCCGACTGTATCTGTAGGCACTGATTCTGTGAAGATCAAATGTTTACCTGTTCAAATATGTTGAAAACGTTAAACATTTCCATGTGGTGTACTTACTTTTTCACATGACACTTAAAAAAGGAGACACGGCAATGTGAAAGGGTTGGGGCACCACCCTGGTGACCCCATATAATTGAAAGTTTGTAACAAACAAAAACACACCACAAGTTACGGGGATGTCTGTTCAAATCAGAGTTCAAGACAGAACCAACTTAAAGATGGCCGAACTGCTAGTCAATATGGCTGGGAGGGGCAGGTCCAGGATGGCAGACAGTGGAAGTGACGTCAGAAGTGTAAGGGCTATCAGTCTTGCATTCTACAGAGGGAGGAAGAGAAAAGACCTTAGCAAACAGCACCAGCCCCTGGTTTGGCAGGTAACTACCATCACCAGAGCACTTAAGCTGCCTTCCAAGCACAAACGTGTGACATACTATATATTAAATGCATTTATATAGGAGTATTTCTGGCCTGGAGAAACATTTTTTTTTTTAAATAATATATTTAAGTGTAGCCATATTTTAAATTGGCTACAGATACTCTTTGAGGAAGCTGTTTAGAATCCATTCATAGACAGGACTTCTTAATTATCTAAGTTACAGAACAGTCTGATGCTTCATTACATACTTCATTGCAAATAATGACACATCTGTTGTATGACCCTTCTAATTATGAAAATCAAAACATTTTGTGTACTTAAACTGGGAAAGAAAAACAGCTGAAATTACAAATTAACATACCAGTGATTCCCGAGGTTCAGTGATCTTTAAACAATGTAATTTCAAGTATTGCCTTTGCGTTGGTTTTGCAAATCTGTTAAACTGAAGGTCATGTAAAGCTTTTTATTCCAAACATCCTATAAAGGATATCTAATAAGAGTAGATTCACTGGTTGCTATTTTTAACACTGTAGCTAAGACTCAGGCGGTGACAGATGTCTGGCATGAAAACAGTCAGTTTATGAAGTGTCAGAAACTTAGAACTGACCAGGCAGTTGCCATGTTGATATGTGGAAAACATTTAATTTTAATCAATCAATTTTTATTTTAGATTGCATCATTAAAGTTATACACAATCACACGTTGCTTTACAGGGCTAACAATTTTACAGTACACATTTTAAAAATTCAGCTGCTTAATATTAGCAATAAATATATGAGACCTCTACAAGAAATAGGCCACTGGTAGACACAAGAACCTTGGTAGTATAATTGTGGGGGGAAAACTATAAGATGAGCTCTGGGGAAGATGATAGGCTTTGTCATACTGATGATTTTCATGGCATCTCAGGTTGAGAATCATTGAATAGTAGCTCTGATTACAAACTAATGAATGCTGGTTGTCGGAGAGTATAGTTACATTAGTGTGGGTACTCCAGTTCTTGTGAGCACATGTTTACCCTGAAAAGAGAGCACAAGAACACCCTATATTTCCAGGAGGACTTTTCCTACATTTTTAGATTGGGTCGATGCAGAAGAAAATACAAATATATCCAAATTGAAAACTGATTCTCTAAAACATTAAATTTATAAACATATTATTCCACTCTAATTGGTACTTATTAAACAAACTTGTATTCCTTGCAGAAAAAAGTCATTTTTGACTGTCTTTGTGGTATTGAAATCTGATTTCTTCTGGTTATTTTTTAATTGTGAACTTCTAATGGTTATTACATTTATTATATTTTTGATGCCATTACAGCACCATTTTGTTAATTTTTTTCCTGCTGTTTGCTGCTGTTTTAAGACTGTGAAGATGTACATGCCCATACTGTTTACTATTTCTATGCCTCTTGCCGTTGTTCTGGCAATGCCAGTTATATTCTGGTTGTTTGGCAATTTCTTATGGTTGTT
The DNA here is from genome assembly GCF_016835505.1 of Polypterus senegalus. Lineage (NCBI taxonomy): Eukaryota > Metazoa > Chordata > Cladistia > Polypteriformes > Polypteridae > Polypterus > Polypterus senegalus. The sequence goes on along the minus strand of NC_053168.1, from coordinate 57,174,347 downwards.
CCCAAAGAGTTAATGCTGCTGCTGCATGTGACAGGGCGTAGGGCAAGCAAGATGGGAGAGCAGCAGCAGACAGCATGGTGTGTGCATTCCCTCAGACTATCCTTGGCTATTCGTCTTAGTGAAATCTGTAAAGGTATTCCCTGTAAGTTCTTATGTTTTCAGGTATATCTTTTATTTGAATAGCTTTTAGTCAGGGAATGTTATTTTAGTCATATGAAAATTGTTTGAGCTCTTAGTCATAGAAACAAGCTGTACTTAAAATGCAACTCTATTTACCTTTTTGTTTATTCAAGCACTTCTTAGTGTTTGTATGCATTTTTGTATACAATTTCACACCATTTCATGTGATTAAACGTTCTCAACGTCACCCCATGGTTCCGAGAATTATTGCGTGAAGGTGTTTAGCTTCCTGGATAATTGAATGTTAGATTCAGTGAGGTCAGTACACTGGTCACATGACACACACATCATGTTGTGTTTAAACCATCCATGCATGCCTATATAAGATGGTGGCACAATACCACTAATTACCAAGTGCATGGATTAAAGCACTAAGCAAACAAGACTTTTGGTTCATTATTTGGTTGGAGAAAGGTTGTTAGATATGCTTTTGAACTCTTTGCATTATAACTTTAAGTTTGTTTCGTGTTTATTGTTTTGGACTTTGTCAAACAGCTACGTTTTTTGATTTCCTGGTATTCTAACCCTTTCTTTTTCATAGACTATTTTTTCTGCCTGTTGTGTCATAACTAAAAATGGCAGCATTACCAAGAACCCAACCGTCACACATAGCACGCCCCTGAAGTCTGCTTCTGCACATTGATAAAATAAAGAAATCATGGGTTGAGCCAGACCACTTTGCAACAAGCTTAGTCAGACACATATGAGCATCACATATTAGATGTATATTGATTGAATGAAAGTGCTTTCTGTTTGCAAAACCAAATTCATTCTATGATGATGCCTTTATTGCAGTCAATTGTACCCGCTACATTAGGAAATTCAGCAATCGCTACAATTTTCCTTTTGATCTTGGCTCGCTCACCCTAACCATAAGGAAATTGGATTCATCTGGGTAACAGATAGCATGACATGGCTCAGGGATGACCAGTCAGGAATCAGCTGTCACCAGATACCCTATGGTAGTTTGCCATAACCATTAATGAAACACAGATCATGTGATTTCTGCATGATGGCCTCTGTAACGCATGTTCCAGTTCAGCACACAACTCTAGGAGGATGGCTCTAAGAAGTCTAATTTGTCTTATAAGCCGGTCATCATCATGAACAAAGAAATCACAGCAATTCTGGAAAACTTGCTCCTTGTGTAGCCTGCCACACTACTGTAGAGCCAAACACATGGGCTTGTGCAGTACCAAGAAACATAATGCAGAAACATGGACTACTCCTGGCATCTGGGATAGGCCAAAATGAATGATGACCCAGACCCTGTCCCTCAGGACATCAATGCAACGGCAGTTCAAATATGTTTGGATGTTGTATGTCAAATGTAAAGAGACTTGTATATATTATAACATTGACGTTTACTAGGCAGAATTCTTTTTTTTTTTTTGTTCTCTCCGCTAAGCTAATCAAACAATAGTATCTATAATATTCACAATTATCTAATAAGGTTGCAGCAAAAATAATTTACATTTTAAGACTTAATCCAGTAAATTCCAGGGCCTCAAAAACCCAGAGCCTATCCTGGCAGCGCCAGGCACAAGACAGGAACAGTTTAAAGACTGAAGGCATTTTTATATCTGCTGTAAAATGTTACCTCTTAATGAATCAACAGAACCCATTTAACCCGATGTTATGGTAGCGGTTCTAAAGACATATTCTGGCAGTATCACACACAAGATATACAGTAAACCAACTTTGAACAGATTGCTAGTCCATGTCAGAGAACACACTCACGCACAATCTAGAGCTGCCAGTTCACTTACTATTCATGTCTGTGGAATGTGAGAGGAAACCTAAGCACTTGGACACTGGATGGAAGAGGGAGAGATGAGTAGGGTGAGGAAATTTCGTATTACCTGTTTGTAACCAATGAAAGTTATGAGTGGAAGAATGAGGATATTTTTAATTGGATTAACTTTTAGAACAAAATTTGGACAAAGTTATAAAAGACACACTACTCAGCACTGTAGCCAAACCATCCTTCCAAGCTTATCCATTTTAACTTCATGGAAGTTACCCACCTAGAGTCAGCTGAAACCACAAATGGGGAAGAATGCACCAAAATAGACATGACAAGTGACAATTTCTCTGTCTTCACTAAAGTGGATTGTTGCTTTGCTGTGCTAATATGCAGTGTTTTCTACAGATGTCTTGTAGCTCCAGAGTTCTTCAGCTTTTATGTCTGCTATTGTTTGTGTTGAGTTGGCACCTTTGTGGAATTAGAAGTGGTCTTTCTACAGGTACTCAAGTTTTCATTTAACATTCCAAAAATATGCTTGTTCAGTTAATTGGCAGGTGTTAATTGGATCTGCATTTGTGAGGGTGGGTAAGCAAGTAAATGTGACTTTTGATAGGCTAGTGATCAATCCACTATGTTGTGACTACAGTAATGCTGTACAATAAGCTTTGGATTTCTGAGACTATGAATTAGAAAATAGATGGATAAATGCCATTTATTAATTATAAAATAGAACTCAGATTTAAAGGAAATGATAATGTTGTCAATTTTATAATATACAAATTTTTTTATTAATGTGCCTTAATCATGTTGACTCTCTTAAAGTTGATCCTAGTCTATGTGACTTTAATTTGAAATGGTCGTACTCTGATATCAGGGCCGACATTCCTAGGCCACATTGACTAATGGTGGCCCCACTGAGAAATTTTCTACTTTAAAATAATATGAGTATTACAAAACATATTACAGTGGAATCAAATTGCTGGTTGGTGTTTTGTTCCACCTTGTGATGTGTAATATTCAGTTGGGGGTGGTCCCCTTTGAAGGTAGGAGCATGCTGATATTAGTATTATTCGTCATCTAAAAATGATGGGGTCCCCCCCTTTTGAGAAATTAACATGTTGATATTAGTATTAGATGACATCCAGCAGCAGACTCCCCCTTGAAGCTAGGAGTGTGCTGATATTAGAATCACGCGGAAACAATTAGTTTCTCTCTGACAGGTAAAGGGAGAGAGTTAGCCGATATGACTGAGAGAATTAAGGTTGATATTTTGTGTGTGCAAGAGACCAAATAGAAAGGGAGTAAGACCAGGAGTATCGAAGGCGGGTTCAAATTATTCTACCATGGTGTGGATGGGAAGAGAAATGGGCCACAGGATATCCTGAAACATCAAAAATGTTTTGGAGGTGAAAAGAGTTTTGGAGAGAATGATGATTGTTAGTGCATATGCTCTATAAGTTGGGTGTGATGAATAAAAAAGAAGATTTCTGGAGTGAGCTGGACGAAATGGTGGAGAGTGTACCCAAGGAAGAGAGAGTGGTGATTTGAGTGGATTTCAATGGACACATTGATGAAGGGAACAGAGAAGACGAGGGGGTGATGGGTAGGTATGGTGTCAAGAAGAGAAACGCAGAAGGTCAGATGATAGTGGATTTTTGCGAAAAGGATAGACATGGCAGTGGTGAATACATATTTTAAGAAGAGGGAAGAACATAGGATGACACGTAAGAATAGTGGCAGGGGAAAGTGTAGTTAGGCAACATAGGATGATGGCCTGTAGGATGACTTTGGAGCACAAGAAGAGGAGGAGAGGGAGGGCAGAGCCAAGGATCAAATGTTGGAAGTTGATAAAGTAAGAATGTAAGGTGGAGTTCAGGGAGGAGGTTAGGCAGGCAATGGGTGGCAGTGAAGAGTTAACAGACAGCTGGGAAACTACAGCATAAGTGGTAAGGGAGACAGCTAGAAGGGTGCTTGGTGTGACATCTGGACAGAGGAAGGAGGAAAAGGAAACCTGGTGATGGGAGTGGGAAGTACATGAGTGTGTACAGAGGAAGAGTTTGGCAAAGAAGAAATGGGATAGTCAGAGTGATGAAGAAAGTAGACAGAAATACAAGCAGATAAGGCATAAGGTGAAGAGAGAGGTGGCAAAGGCTAAAAAAACAGCATTTGATGAGTTATATGAGAGGTTGGACACTAAGGAGGAAGAAAAGAACCTGTGCCAATTGGCTAGACAGAGGGACTGAGCTGGGAAAGATGTGCAGCAGGTTAGGGTAATAAAGGATAAAGATGGAAACGTACTTACAAGCGGGGATAGGGTGTTGAGCAGATGGAAAGAGTACTTTGAGAGGCTGTTGAATGAAGAGAACGAGAGAAAGAAGAGGTTGGATGATGTGGAGATAGTGAATCAGGAAGTGCAACAGATTAGCAAGGAGGAAGTAAGGACAGCTATGAAGAGGATGAAGAATGGAAAGGCCATTGGTACAGATGACATACCTGTGGAAGCATGGGGGTGTTTAGGAGAAATGACAGTGGAGTTTTTACCAGATCGTTTAATGCAATCTTGGAAAGTGAGAGGATGCCTGAGGAGTGGAGAAGAAGTGTGCTGGTACTGATTTTTAAGAATAAGGGGGGTGTGCAAAGTTGTAGTAATGACAGAGGGATACAATTGATCAGCCACAGCATGAAGTTATGGAAAAGAGTAGTGGAAGCTAGGTTAAGAAGGGAGATGATGATTAGTGAGCAGCAGTATGGTTTCATGCCAGGAAAGAGACACCAAAAATGTGATGTTTTCTCTGAGGGTGTTGATGGAGAAGTATAGAGAAGGCCAGAATAAGTTGCATTGTGTATTTGTGGACCTGGAGAAAGCATATGACAGGGTACCTCAAGTGGAGTTGTGGTATTGTATGAGTAAGTTGGGAGTGGCAGAGAAGTATATAAGAGTTGTACAGGATATGTATGAGGGAAGTGAGACAGTGGTGAGGTCTGCAGTAGGAGTAACGGATGCTTTCAAGGTGGTACTGGGATTACATCAGGGATCACCCCAAGCCTTTTCTTATCTTCAGTGGTGATGGACAGGTTGACAGAGTAGATTAGACAGAACTCCCCATGGACTATATTTATGGATGACATTGTGATCTGTAACAAGAGTAGGGAGTAGGTTGAGGAGACCCTGGAGGAGGAGGAGGAGATATGCTCAAGAGCGGAGAGGAATGAAGGTCAGTAGGAACAAGACAGAATACATGTTTGCAAATGAGTGGGAGGTCAGAGGAATGGTGAGGATGTAGGGAGTAGATCTGGTAAAGGTGAATGAGTTTAAATACTTCAGATCAACAGTACAAAGTAACAGGGACTGTGGAAGAGAAGTGAAAAAAGGAGTGCAGGCAGGGTGGAGTGGGTGGAGAAGAGTGTCAGGAGTAATTTGTGATAGATGGGTTTTAGCAAGAGTGAAAGGGAAGGTCTACAGAACGGTAGTGAGACCAGCTTTGTTATATGGGTTGGAGACAGTGGCACTGACCAAAAAATAGGAAACAGAGCTGGAGGTGCCAGAATTAAAGATATCAAGATTTGCATTGTGTGTGACAAGGATGGATAGGATTAGAAATGAGCACATTAGAGGGTAAGCTCATATATTACTGTGAACCGCTCTTTAAGTTTCCATTTACCCATTTAGAAACAGCCAGTCTGGGTGACTTTGCATGTTTGGCCCTGTCATAATTATGTTTCATTTGGTACTGTGACTGTTTTACCTTTTGAGCTGCTTTTGTGGGTGTCTGTGACCCACACCCAGGTTTGGATTGTGGTACAAGTTGCATTAAAGGCAATTTAGTTCCCAGCCTATCATTAAAGAAGCAGGGGAGATGCTGGTAGTAGCGTGCAGGGAAGCTTGTATATGCATCAGGGTTAGGTGGAGAGCATCAGAGTCCTTCTTTCCATTAAGTATGCTCTGATGCCCTCTTTCAGACTTTGGTTCAGGCGTTCCACCCCACCATCAGCTTCTAGATGGTACACTGCTGTTCTGATGTGTTTAATACCATTCTGTTCGGGAAAGGAAGTAAACTCTGCTGATAACAACTGGGCTTTGTTGTCTGTTGTAATAACACTTGGCAAACCCCACTGGCTGAACAGGTGGCTTAGAGAATGTATGATAGATTGTGTCGTGGTGGAGCTTAGCAGGATGGCCTCAGGTCATTTTGAATACAAGTCATGCACAACCAAACATGAGCAGGTGCCCCGTGGAGTTCCCCATGAATATCTAATTCTAAGCGTTCCCAAGGTGATTCCAGCCATGCCACAGGTCTCAAAGGAGCTGCTGTTGGTCTCAGAGTCTTGCCACTCACTAAACACGCTGAACAGTCTTTCACTAGCAGTTCCACATCACGGTCAATATTTGGCCACAAGACCGTGTCCCTGTAACATTGTTTTACCTTCACAAACCCCAGATGGCCCTCACGGGCCATGTAGAGTACTCTTGCCCGGAGAGATTCAAGAATTAGTGTTCGGCGGCCCCTTGCTATACATACCTCTTCCAAAGAAGAGAGTGCATCTTGCACCTCGTAAAAGGGAAGACATGCTGGCCCCACAGTTTTTGGCCATCCCTCTATAATATATCTTCATATCAGACAGCGTAGTTCATCATCATGGGAGGCCTGACATAATTCCTCCATTGTAACTGTGCACTTAAGTGGTTCCTGTAGCATATGAATCTAGGCACCCTCCTCCTCTGAGACTGAACCCAAAGGCAGGGATAAGGAAACAACCCTAGAAAATAAATCATCAACTGTATTTTTAGAGCCAGGTGTGAACTGCAGTTTAAAGTTGTACTGATTTAACCAATCTGTCTCTGTGGCTTGCGACCTTTATCCCCTTGCCCAGAATAGTGGTTAATGCCTGGTGGTCAGTGCGCAAGGTAAAATACTAGCCATAAAAATAAATATGCCAACGTTCACAGGCCCACAGGCAAGCCGGCACTTTTCTCTCTCCCACAGAGTATTTCTCTTCAGCTTCTGTGAGGGCACAGGAGGGAAAAGCAACTGGATGCTCCATGCCATCAACCATCTGGGATAGAACAGTGAACAGACTGGGGACAGCAAGGCTGAAATGAGCTAGTGCCGGTGGCCTTGTGAGCTGTTGTTTGATATCATGGATTGTCTGTGAACAAGCTGCAGTCCAAACCCATGTAGCATCCCTTTTCAAAAGGGCCTTCGGTGGTGCTGTTGTGTCAGCATAAGATGGTAGAAAACGAAGGTAGTAATTTGCCATAACCAAAAATGAAGCCAACTCCGTAGTTGATTTAGGCTCTGGCAAGGCTAGTATAGCATCTACATTGGACAGCAAGGGCTGGATAACATTGCATGTAAGCTTGTGACCAACAAAATCAACACTTTTAGCATTTAAGGTGGCCTGGCTCTGCTCCAGTCAGTTCAGTGTCTGCTGCAAGTGAATAGCATATATTTTTGAGTGGGGACATGTACCACAATTTCATCTAGATATATCGACAAGCCAGGAATGTGTGCCAGTAATAGTGACATGATCTTTTGAAAACAGCTTGGAGCTGAGCTTAATCCAAAAGTCATCCGTGTGAACCTGAAAACCCCCAAGTGCCTACAGTCGTTTCGATTGTTTAATTTTACTTTGACACGTCTGTGTCTCATATGCCATACCAGTTTGAGAATTAATACATTGGCCTCATTTTTTTTTATTGCCTTTTTTTCAGCTTTCCTTTTAAGAAGACATTCACATTCAGGTTGAACTTCCTCAAATAGTATTTTGTTAAATGGTCAGGTTTCATGTCATTGTTTAAGTTTAAACTATGCCATTACATTTTTAAAAAAATCCTTTGTGTTGATTCTACAGTGCATTAATTTTGTGATTCAGTGTAGGGATGGAATGCATTTTTTAATGTCAGATGTGAGTAAATGCAAATAATTCCATACAATTATGCAATTAATTAGTTCTTAATCAGTTTCCAGTCCCTATATATTATGGAGGACTGCTGGCTTCGTACTCCGGTCCTCCCCCCCAGGCCGCCAGGTGGAGCTCTCCTGACAGCAGGATCGTGCCCCGACTTCCAGCAGGGCATCATAGACCTTGGAGTGTTTTTACACAGCCCTGCTGGATACCTTGGGGGCCACTGGGAGTCGATGTAGGGGGGCTCGTGGGCTCATCTGTGCCCTATAACCCGGGAGTGTGTCACGATCATGTGACAGGAAGAAACGACGTGCTCCCGGGTTGAAGAAAAGGACTGTTTACCCTGACCCGGAAGGAATAAGGAACTGTGGACTGATTGGGCAGGAACACCTCCGGGTCAGGGTGTATAAAAGGACTCTGTGAAAACCCAGACGGTGAACTGAGCTGGGAGGTAGGGTGGCTAAGTGTCTCGGCGAGGAGGAGAGTATTATTGTGGTATTGTATTTTAATTTATGAGTAGTGTGGAGGGTGCTTTGTGCACGTTGTGTGAAGAAATAAAGAAGTCTTGGACTTTTATCCATTGTCTAGAGTGGTACCTGAATGTTCAAGGGAGCACTAGTGCCCCCTACTACCACAATATCTATATACCTGTATATATAACAACAACAACATTTATTTGTATAGCACGTTTTCATACAAATGATGTAGGTCAAAGTGCTTTACAAGATGAAAAAAGAAAAATATAAAAATAAGATTAGGCAAAACTAAGTAACAAAGAATAAAGTAAGGTCCGATGGCCAGGAGGACAGAAAAAACAAAAAAATAAAAAAATCTGCAGGGGTTCTGAGGCCACAATACCTCCCAGCCCACATTGGGCATTCTACCTAACATAAATGATCTAAATCAGTCCAGAGTCAATAATTACCCCAAAATTCTTTACCTCTGTCTTGGTTTTTAAGCCTAATAGATCAAATGTATTTCTAACTAGCAAAATACCAGCACTTTGCAGCGGAGTAGTGTGTTAAAGAAGTAATGAAAAAGAAAAGGAAACATTTTGAAAATAACGTAACATGATTGTCAATGTAATTGTTTTGTCACTGTTATGAGTGTTGCTGTCATATATATATATATATACATATATATATATATATATATACACACACACATATAAACATATATAGCATGGGAGGCAACTAAAGGGCTTGAGTGAAGGCAGTTCTGAGGCATGCTGGGATGTGGCAGAGTGCACTGACTCTTTTTCTCACTTTCCTGTAGACCATTCCTGGGAGACGCCACCTGGCTCTCTTGACATCACTTCTGGGACAGAACCAATGGAAACAGATCTTACCAGCTCCGGCCCCCCTGATGTCACGTCCGGGCCTGATCCAATGAGCGATGAACACGTGCCCAATTCTTATGACCTCACTTCCTGTCTTCCCCTTTAAAAGCCTGCCCTTTTTCCCTTTTCCCTCAGTCTTGTCTTGGACTCGTTGTATGCACTTCAGTGCTGTATCTTTATAAAAAGAACACTTTTGCAGCCAGGAAACGAGATTATACGGGTGGCTGCCCCAAACCTTTCCTTGAGTATGTCTCAACTTTGTGACATTGGCGTAGCCGGCAGGATCGAGAAGTCCTGGAAGAGAAGGGGACAGGACCTGCAACCCAACCAGGTGGGAGCGTACCGGGGCCGAGTTTTCAGGCGGGGAGGGTGTCCGTGTTTCGGAGTGGCCCGGTACAGGCTCTGCTCCCGGCAAGCTCTACTAGGCAGGCCAGGGAGTTTTTGGGAGGGGCTCACAGATGTGGGCTGCTTCAGAAGGGGGAGGCAAAGAGGGCTGTTTGTGCTCTCTCAGAGGAGAGTGCCTGCCTCCCTGTAAAGCCAGAGCCCCGATTTCCACCTAGGGGTGCCCCAGACTGGCAGGTGACTAACCTAAAAAACTGGTGGTTCGACCCAGAGCGGCCGACCCCTCAACAAGCATGGTCCCCATGGGCAAAGGTAGGGCAGTGGCTACGGCCACAAGAACGGAAGCTCTATCAAATAATAGAGCAGGTTTCTTGCTACCTGCTTCTGGACATGCTACCCCGGGGCTTCACCCAGCCTGTCTGTGGTAGAGACTTTAACAACATGGCAGAGCTCATAGAGCTCATAGAGAAACAAAGGAGGGCCTCACAATCTGGGGGAGCTGAACCGTCCTTTAGCCGAACTCAGCCGGGGTATGTCCCAACACCTAGCCACCCCCTGTACAACCCAGAGCTTGTGCCGGTGTCCCCTGGGCCGCGGGCACGCAAACCGATTGGGAATGAGGTGGAATCCAGGTGGAAAGAGAGGAGGGGTTGGTGTGCTCTGATAAACCCGTTGGCGGTCCCACACACAGGCGTGGTGGTCGTTAACGGGTTCAAAACGTCTGCTCTGTTGGACACCGGCAGTAACACTTCCATTGTTGCCCGTCGTTTTGTGCTACCGCGACAGTGGTTGAAATATAAAGTCAGTATAACCTGTGTCCACGTGGAAACACGCTGGTACAGGCCCGCCATTTGTGTCATTGGGGGATCAGTTCGGAAATTAACCGTGGCAATCCTCCCTGATCCTCCACACCCGGTGATAATGGGGCGGAACTGGCATGAAATTAAAAGCGGTGAGACACATACCACTCCCGGGATTACTTTGGGCCTCGTTAGAGACGGGAATGAGCCGTCTCAGGCTGCCTCCACGCCATGTAATCAGCCGGCAGAGAGAGACGAAGCGGCTTCCCTGAGTGACGTGGCAACCCCTGGGCCATCACATGCTGGTACGTCATCCACCGAAGCCGAGACGGAACGGGAGGAAACCACGCCACTTGAGGTCGATGCTGACCCCCTCTTCTTGTTGTTTCAATTTAAAGAGACGCCGGCTTCTTTTAGAAGGGAGCAATGGAATGACGACTCCCTGAAGTTTACAAAAAATGCAGTGGTCCTTGTCAATGGCCAGCGCACTGATCAGTCAATGCCACAGGGCGCTTACTTTGTATTAGACAACGACCATCTTTACCTTGTAGCAATGCATGATGGGCAGGGGAGAAAGCTGCTGCTAATTCCGCGTACCTTCCGGCGGCAGGTCTGCGAGCTAGCACACGCCCACCTCCTACGTGGCCACTTGGGCACCGAGAAAACTCTGGAGTGAATCAAGCTCCGTTTCTACTGGCCGGTAATCAATGAGGAGGTTCGTCGCTTTTGCGCTTCCTGCCCAGAGTGTCATCTGCGACAAATTCCCAGGAGGGACTGTGCTCCTCTTGTTCCTATTCCCCTGATTGATGTTCCCTTCCACAGAATTGGGGTCAACTTAGCTGGACCCCTAGAGCCCTCAGCCCGAGGACACAAGTACATTTTAGTCCTCGTGGTTTATGCTACACGATACCCCGAAGCTGTTCCGTTGCGCTCAGCTACCTCCAAAGCCATCGCACGGGAATTACTTTCGCCTTTCGCGTGTGGGTATTCCCAAGGAACTCTTGACAGACCAGGGGACACCTTTTACCTCGGAGACGTTCAAGGAGACTGCGAAGTTACTGAAAATAAAGCATTTGAAGACCGCGGTGTAATCATCCTCAAACCGACGGGTTAGTAGAAAGGTTTAATCAGACTCTCAAACAAATGCTACGTAAGGTGGTCAGTGAGGATGTAAGGAACTGGGATCAGCTTCTCCCCCTCGTCCTTTTTGCTTATCGGGAAGTCCCACAAGCCTCCACGGGGTTCTCCCCTTTTGAATTACTATATGGGCAACAACCTCGGGGCATATTAGACATTCTAAAAGAAGAATTGGAAGAAGAGGCTCTTCCCTCTTCACATATTACTCGTAGAATATATTGCGCAGTTACGCAATAGATTGGGAAAGATTCGGCCTCTCCTTAAAAGTCACATGGAAGAAGCTCAAGCAGCACAGGCCCGTTACTACAACCGCGGCACGTCTCTTCGGGAGATCCACCCGGGAGATCGGGTCATGGTCCTAGTGCCTACCTCCCACTCTAAGTTACTTGCCCATTGGCAAGGCCCCTACGAAGTTAAGGAGAGGAAGGGGCTGGTCGACTATTTGGTGAGTCAACCCAATCGTCGGCCAAAGGAGCGAGTTTATCATGTGAACTTGCTGAAGCCGTGGAAGGACAGGGACCCGATCCCTCCTCCGGCCAGCCCCGCTCACTCTTCGCTCACATACATCGCCTTAACTTCGGTACGGACTTAAGTCCCAGACAACGGCAGGAGCTGGAAACAGTTATCCGGGCCATCCGGGAGGTAGTCAGTGAGAACCCCGGAAGGACCTCTAGTTGAGCACAACATTGTGACAGAGCCCGGGGTTATTGTCTGAGAACGCCCGTATCGTCTTCCCGAGGCAAAAAGGGCTGAAGTGGAGCTTGAGATCAACCGCATGCTGGAGCTACAGTAGGTGTGATTGAGGAAAGTTATAGTCCCTGGTCCAGCTCAATTGTGCTCATCGGTAAGCCTGACCGGAGTTGGAGGTTTTGCAATGACTTCCGTCGGCTTAATCAAGTTTCCAGATTCAATGCTTACCCAATGCCACGAGTGGACGACCTCCCCGAAAGGCTTGGACAGGCTCGGTACTTGACCACACATGACCTGACAAAAGGGTACTGGCAGGTTCCTTTAATGGACCCCGTGAAGGAAAAAAACGCGTTTAGTACCCCTAGCGGACACTGGCAGTATCGTGTCCTTCCATTTGGGTTACACGGGGCTCCAGCAACCTTCAAGCATCTGGTGGACAAAGTGCTCCGGCCTCATAACTCATACAGTGCTGCCTACCTGGATAACGTGGTCATCTATTCCAGCACATGGAGGGAACACCTACAGCATGTCCGAGCGGTATTGCGAACACTTGGTGAGACCGGGCTCCAGATTAACCCCAAGAAATGCTTCTTTGGGTTAAGTGAGGCCAAATATTTAGGCTACCAGGTGGGTCGGGGTACTGCAAGGCCACAGTGCTCCAAAGTTGATGCCATTTTGAAATGGCCCCGTCCGCGAACCAAGCGGCAGGTCCAAGCCTTCCTCGGGTTAGCCGGCTACTACTGCCGGTTTGTACCCCGGTTCTCGGAGAGAGCGGCGCCAATGACTGATTTAATAAAGAAGAGGGCCCCGAACATTGTGGTATGGACTGAGAAGACAGGCGCTGCATTTGGTGACTTAAAGCAGGCCCTTATGTCCGCACCTATTTTGATGGCACCTAACTTTTCTTTGCCTTTCATCCTCCAGACGGACGCTTCAGACACAGGCCTGGGCGCCGTGCTGAGCCAAAGTGTCGATGGTGTGGAACACCCCATCAAGTTCCTGAGCCGGAAACTGTTGGACCGGGAGACCAGGTATGCAGCAGTGGAAAGGGAGGCTTTGGCGATTAAATGAGCGATTACTCAGCTTAGGTACTACCTGTTGGGCCGGGAATTCAACCTTGTCACGGACCATGCACCTCTACAGTGGATGGCCCTGCACAAGAAGTCGAATCCGCGGGTCACCCGGTGGTTTCTTGACCTACAGCCGTACAAGTTTTCGCTCGTTCATCGTCGGGGTGCTCTCCATGCCAACGCTGATGCTCTTTCTCGGGTTCACGACCTCTCACGTTAGGGTTTCCCGACCCGACGGGTCTGGGCTAAGGGAAGGGCCTTGTCACACACGTGCGCATGGGAGGCAGCTAAAGGGCTTGAGTGAGGGCAGTTCTGAGGCATGCCAGGATGTGGCAGAGTGCACTGACTCTTTTTCTCACTTCCCTGTAGACCATTCCTGGGAAACTCCACCTGGCTCTCTTGACATCACTTCCGGGACCAAACCAATGGAAACAGACCTTTCCAGCTCCGGCCTCCCTGATGTCACGTCCGGGCCTGATCCAATAAGTGATGGACACGTGCCCGATCCTTATGACCTCACTTCCTGTCTTCCCCTTTAAAAGCCTGCCCTTTTTCCCTTTTCCCTCAGTCTTGTCTTGGACTCATTGTATGCACTTCAGTGCTGTATCTTTATAAAAAGAACACTTTTGCAGCCAGGAAACGAGATTATACGGGTGGCTGCCCCAAACCTTTCCTTGAGTATGTCTCAACTTTGTGACAATACATATACACATATACATATGTACATATACACATTGTCACACACGCGCGCATGGGAGGCAGCTAAAGGGCTCGAGTGAAGGCAGTTCTGAGCCATGCCGGGATGTGGCAGAGTGCACTAACTCTCTTTCTCACTTCCCTGTAGACCTAACCCGGGAGGTTCCACCTGTCTCTCTGGACGTCACTTCTGGGACCGAGCCAATGGAGACAGACCTTGCCAGCTCCCGCCCCCCTGATGTCACATCCGGGACTAATCCAATGAAAGATGAACACGTGCCCAATCCTTATGACCTCACTTCCTGCCTCCCCCTTTAAAAGCCTTCCCTTTTCCCTTCTCTGACAGTCTTGTTTTGGACTCTGTTGTAAGCACTTCAGTGCTGTATTTGAAAAAAGAAAACGACTTTGCAGCCAGGATACCTAATTACATGGGTGGCTGCCCCAAACCTTTTTCTGTCTTTGTCTCGTTTTGTGACAGTGGCGTAGCCGGCAGGATGGAGAAGTCCCAGAAGAGAAGGGGACAGGACCTGCAAAACACCCAGGTGGGAGCGTACCGGGGCCGAGTATTCAGGCGGGAGGGTGCCCGTGGTTGGCGAGACCGGTGCGGGCTCCGCTCCCAGCACGCAGAACTAGGCCATCTAGAGAGGCCAGGGAGTGTGCGGGTGGGGCTCACCGAATTGGGCTGCCCTGGAGGGGGAGACAGAGGGACTCAGTATGCTCTCTTGGGGGAGAGTGCCTGCCCCCAGTGAAACCACAGCCCCATTTACCACCTAGGGGTGCCCCAGACTGGCAGGTGAGTGAAATAACAAGGTGGAGGTTGGACCCTGAGAGGCCGACCAGTAAACAAGCCTGGTCCTTATGGGCAAAAGTATGGCAGTGGCTACGGCCCTTGGAAAACAAGCCCTACCAGGTAATTGAGCAGGTAGCTTGCTATCTGCTCCTGAAAGCCCTTCCCCAGGGCTTCACCCAGCCGGTCTGGGGCAAACAGTTTACGAACATGTCAGGGCTCATAGAGCTTCTGGAAACACAGAGGGCGGCCTCACACTCTGGGAGAGCAGAACCGTCCTTCTGTCAAACTCAGCCGGGGTACGTCCCAAGACCTAGCCCCTCCCTGTACAGCCCGGAGCTTGTATCGGTGTCCGCGCTGGCGCAAAACCGCTTGGAGGCGAGGAGGAATGCAGGTGGAGGGAGGAGGGCTTGGTGTGCTCTGACAAACCCGTTGGCGGTCCCGCATACAGGCGTGGTGATCGTTAGCGGGTTTAAAACTTCCTCTGCTCGATTCCGGCAGCAACATTTCCATTGTTGCCCGCCGCTTTGTGCTACCGCGACAATGGCTAAAATTCAAGACCAGTATAACCTGTGTCCACGGGAAACCAGCTGGTACAGGACCGCCGCTGTGTCATTAGCTACGGAGGTCAGTCCAGAAAGTAACCGTGGCAATCCTTCCTGATCCTCCACACCCGGTGATACTGGGGCGGGACTGGTCTGAAATTAAAAGCGGTGAGACACATACCACTCCCGGGGTTAAGTTGGGCCTCGTTATGGACGGAGATGAACCGTCTCAAGCTGCCTCCACGCCGTGTAATCAGCCGGCAGAGAGAGACGAAGCAGCCGTCCTGGGTGGCGTGGCAACTCCGGGCGTCGCAGGCTGACCGTCATCCACCAACGCCGCGGCGGAGCGGAGAAACCACGCCCATTGAGGTCGGCGCTGACCCTCTCTCCGTGTTGCGGTTTCAATTTAAAAGGCGCCGGCTTCTTTCAAAAGGGAGCAATGGAATGACGACTCCCTGAAGTTTGTAAAAAATGCAGTGGTCCTTGTCAATGGCCAGCGCACTAGTCAGTCGATGCCACAGGGCCCCTACTTTGTGCTAGATAATGACCTCCTTTACCGTGTAGCAATGCATGACGGGCAGGAGGCGAGGCTGCTGCTAGTGCAGCGTACCTTCCGGCGGCAGGTCTGCGAGCTAGCACACGCCCACCTCCTAGGTGGCCACCTGGGCACCGAAAAAACTCTGGAGCGGATCAAGCTCCGGTTTTACTGGCCAGGAATTAATGAGGAGGTTAAATGCTTTTGCGCTTCCTGCCCGGAGTGTCAACTGCGACAGATTCCTAGGAGGGACCGTGCTCCTCTTGTTCCTATTCCATTGATTGACGTTCCCTTCCACAGAATCGGGGTCGACCTGGTGGGACCTCTAGAGCCCTCAGCCCGAGGACACAAGTACATTTTAGTCCTCGTGGATTATGCTACACGATACCCCGAAGCTGTTCCGTTGCGCTCAGCTACCTCTAAAGCCATCGCACGGGAATTACTAGGGTATTCGGGCGCGTGGGGATCCCCAAAGAAGTCTTGACAGACCAGGGGACCCCTTCACCTCGGAGACGTTCAAGGAGACTGCCAGGTTACTGAAAATAAAGCATTTAAAACCTCGGTGTATCATCCTCAAACCGACGGATTAGTAGAGAGGTTTAATCAAACTCTCAAGCAAATGCTGCGTAAGGTGGTCAGCGAGGATGGAAGGAACTGGGATCAGCTCCTCCCCTCGTCCTTTTGCCTATCGGAAGTCCCACAAGCCTCCACGGGGTTCTCCCCCTTTGAACTACTGTATGGGCGACAACCTCGGGGCATATTGGATATTTTAAAAGAAGGCTGGGAAGAAGAGGCTCTTCCCTCCACAAACATACTGGAGTATATCGCGCAGTTCTGCGATAGATTTGGAAAGATTCGGCCTGTCCTTAAAAGTCACATGGAGGAGGCTCAAGCAGCACAGGCCTACTACAACCGCGCACGTCTCTTGGGAGTTCCGCCGGAGATCGGGTCATGGTCCTAGTGCCTACCTCCCACTCTAAGTTGCTTGCCCACTGGCAGGGCCCCTCTGAAGTTAAGGAGAGGAAGGGACTGGTCGACTATTTGGTGAGTCAACCCAATGCGTCGGCCAAGGGCGCGGTTTATCATGTGAACCTGCTGAAACCGTGGAAGGACAGGGACCCGATCCCTCCTCCGGCCAGCCCGCTCACTCTTCGCTCACACACACGACCTTAACTTTGGCACAGACTTGAGACCCAGGCAACGGCAGGAGCTGGAAACAGTTATCCGGACCGTTCGAGAGGTAGTCAGTGAACACCCGGAAGGACCTCTCTGATTGAGCACAACATTGTGACAGAGCCGGGGTTGTTGTCCGAGAACGCCTGTACCGTCTTCCCGAGGCAAAAAAGGCTGAAGTGGAGCTTGAGATCAAGCGCATGCTGGAACTAGGTGTGATTGAGGAAAGTTATAGTCCCTGGTCCAGCCCCATTGTGCTCGTCGGTAAGCCTGGCGGAGTTGGAGGTTCTGCAATGACTTCCGTCGGCAACCAAGTCTCCCAATTTGATGCCTATCCAATGCCACGCGTGGACGACCTCCTCGAGAGGCTTGGACAGGCTCAATACCTGACCACACTTGACATGACAAAGGGTACTGGCAGGTTCCTTTAACGGACTCCAAGGAAAAACGCGTTTAGTACCCCTAGCGGACACTGGCAGTATCGTGTCCTTCCATTTGGGTTACGGGGCTCCAGCAACCTTTCAGCGTCTGGTGGACAAAGTGCTTCGCCTCATAACTCATACAGTGCTGCCTACCTAGATGGCGTGGTCATCTATTCCAGCACATGGAAGGAACACCTACAGCATGTCCAAGCGGTATTACGGACACTTGGTGAGGCCGGGCTCCGGATTAATCCCAAGAAATGTTTCTTTGGATTAAGCGAGGCCAAATATTTAGGCTACCTGGTGGGTCGGGGTACCGTAAGGCCACAGTGCTCCAAAATTGATGCCATTCTGAAATGGCCCGTCCATGAACCAAGCGGCAGGTCCAAGCCTTTCGGGTTAGCGGGTACTACCGCCGGTTTGTACCCGGTTTTGGAGAAAGGCGCCTTGACTGATTTAACAAAGAAGAGGGCCCGAACATTGTGGTATGGACTGCAAAACAGACTGCATTTGGTGACTTGAAGAAGGCCCTTACGTCCGCACCTATTTTGATGGCACCTAACTTTTCTTTGCCTTTCATCCTCCAGGCGGACGCCGGACACAGGCCTGGGAGCCGTGCTGAGCCAAAGTGTCGATGGTGTCGAACACCCGTCATGTTCCTGAGCGGAAACTGTTGGACCGGAGACCAGGTATGCGCGGTGGAGAGGGAGGCTCTGGCGATTAAATGGGCGATCACTCAGCTGAGGTACTACCTGTTGGGCGTGAGTTCACCCTTGTCACGGACCATGCACCTCTACAGTGGATGGCCCTGCACAAGGAGTCGAATCCGCGGGTCACCCGGTGGTTTCTTGACCTGCAGCCGTACAAGTTTTCGCTCGCTCATCGCCGGGTGCTCTCCATGCCAACGCTGATGCTCTCTCGGGTTCACGACCTCTCGGTTAGGTCGCCCGACCCGACGGGTCTGGGCTGAGGGGGCCTTGTCACACACGCGTGCATGGGAGGCAGCTAAAGGGCTCGAGTGAAGGCAGTTCTGAGCCATGCCGGGATGTGGCAGAGTGCACTAACTCTCTTTCTCACTTCCCTGTAGACCTAACCCGGAGGTTCCACCTGTCTCTCTGGACGTCACTTCTGGGACCGAGCCAATGGAGACAGACCTTGCCAGCTCCGCCCCTGATGTCACATCCGGGACTAAACCAATGAAAGATGAACACGTGCCCAATCCTTATGACCTCACTTCCTGCCTCCCCTTTAAAAGCCTTCCCTTTTCCCTTCTGTGTCAGTCTTGTTTTGGACTCTGTTGTAAGCACTTCAGTGCTGGTATTTGAAAAAGAAACGACTTTGCAGCCAGGATACCAAATTACATGGGTGGCTGCCCCAAACCTTTTCTGTCTTTGTCTCGTTTTGTGACAATATATATATATATATATATATACACACACATATATATACATATATATATATATATATATATATATATATATATATATATATATATATATATATATATATATATATATATATATATATATATATATATATATATATATATATATATATATATATATATATATATATATATAAAAGATGTAGAAGCACACAGCATAAAGGTTTGGGGTTTTCCGGCCCCGTATATTGTAGACGATCCACAATAAATCAAAAGAAATGCAGGTCAAAATATAAACTAAACAGTTCATATGCGCGACACCGAATCATGGCGTCGGCGGCCATTTTATGAAGGAGGAGCCGGAAGAGTGGAGGAATGCTGGGAAGGAACCGTAAGGGAGGATGGGATCGATGACGTCAGGAAAAGATGGAAGAGGAAGGGCGGAAGTAACTGATTCCTTTTCTTTTTCATTACTTCTTTAACACACTACTTCTCAGCTGCAAAGCGCGGGTATTTTGCTATATATATATATCCTCTCTCTAGCTCCGTCCTCTTCCACCCAACTTCCGCCCTCGACTGAAGGGAGGCGGGCCCTTAAATAGGATCCCGGATGGGCTGCAGCTGCTACCCGGCACTCCTCCGCAGATGCGCCCCAGTGTGGCGGAAGTGCCGGCTGCGCACCCGGAAATCGTCCAGGTGTCCCCTGTCGTCTTCCCCAGCACTTCCTGGTGTGGCGGAAGTGCTGGGCTCCAGGGTTGTTCAGGCACCGGGCGGCGCCTGCCGGTGGCCACGGGTCCCTACAGGGCTGGGCTTCCAAGCCCTTTACCCGAGGCCCCCAACATAACCAGGCTGAACGCCCCTCGCAGTCTGGAGGAGGCACAAGCCCTCCTCCGGTCCTCCTGGGCATCCCGGCCAGGCTCCAGCCCCGGCCGGATGCCAGAATATATATATATTTATATATATACTATATATATATATATATATATATACTATACCGTATATACAGTATAAAGATAGATATAGATATACAAGTATATAGATAGATAGATAGATAGATAGATATATAGATAGATTAGATATAGATTAGATAGATAGATAGATAGATAGATAGATAGATAGATGTGTATGTATATGTGTGTGTGTATATATATATGTAGATATGTATGTATATATATACAGTATATATATCTATACTAATAAAAGGCAAAGCCCTCACTCACTCACTCACTCACTCACTCACTGACTCACTCACTCACTCACTCACTCACTCACTCACTGACTCATCACTAATTCTCCAACTTCCCGTGTGGGTGGAAGGCTGAAATTTGGCAGGTTGATTCCTTACAGCTTCCTTACAAAAGTTGGACAGGTTTTATATCGAAATTCTACGCGTAATGGTCATAACTGGAAGCAGTTTTCTCCATTTACTGTAATGGAGATGAGCTTCAACGCCGGGGCGGAGTTTCGTGTGACATCATCACGCCTCCCACGTAATCACGCAGTACATAGAAAACCAGGAAGACCTCAAAAAAGCGCTCAAGAAAACATGCATTATATAATTGAGAAGGCAGCGAAACAATAAGAAGCGAGTTCTGCTACTTCGGAAACAAAGCACGATGTAAACCTACACTTTAAATTAAGTTCATAGACAGGCTGCCGCTGGCGTTTGTAATTTAGTGCCTGCCCATATAAGGCCATCCGTCAGCGGCAATCCAATAGCAAACTGCCACGGGTAAATATTCACGGGTGAAGGACTGTGCTTATGGAGAGGAAGATGAGATGGTCAGGGTGGTGTTTGACACAAACTCAGCGAAACTGCCAGAGAAAGTTTTAAGTGCCAGGACTAAGGTAACATTAAATAAAGCTATGGACATAGCACGAGATGGCACCAGCACAGCTGGGAACCTTCGATGCATTTACACCGAGTGGCTCACGTGAACTGATGCAGTGCACAGATAAAAAGCAACAGTTCCAAAGAAGCTGAACAAAAACCGAATTACACAATTGAAAAGGCAGCAAAAAATATGAAGCGTCTGATAAGCATATTCATAAATGCAGCTACTGTGGAAACAAAGCACACGGTGGAAAAAGTCAATGTCCCGCTAAAGGAAGACAGCGAAAAAAAAAAAACCGTGCATGCAGTTTGTCACATCACAGATAAAAAGGAAGACGAGCTGTTTATTGATGCAGTAAGGAACTAATCGATGAATGAAACCTCTTATCTTTACAACGATTGACAAACACGGAATGTAACTTGAACACATCGTACAAATACGAGCCTGATTGAAAGAAATAATGATAATCAAATCCTTGATGACAGCAACATTCAATAACACTCACAAAACAATTACTGTATATTGACAATCATGTTACGTTATTTTTAAAATGTTCCCTTTTCTTTTTCATAACTTCTACTTTTCCACTGTGATACACGGGTATATATATAAATGTATATCTATAGCCCGATCTACAATACATACTTTAGCATAGACAAGCGGTGGCGCAATTGTAGAGTCTTCGCCTCTAACGCCGACATTCGAGGTTCGATTCCCGAGAGGGATGTACTGACTATGTACGCTTACCGATTCATTTTACCTTCCCATCTCCTTGGTTTGGGACGTATGAAAAATATTAGGTTAACGCAGAATCATGTTACGTTATTTTTAAAATTTTCCCTTTCTTAGCACAAGCACAGTTGAGAAGCTTCGATGCATGTACTCCATAACGCGTTAAAAAATAACGCATTTAATCACACTTTCAATTCCAAGCAAACGGGAACTTTTGTCAATGCATGATTTCCTGGTACATCCATTACACTGATGCACACATCACAGCTACAAAAATGTTAGAGTCGGAATAAAGCGCGTTCCTACGACTGATCATTTCGACTACCCGTGAAGCCTTGATAAAAGCATGGTTTTGTGCACACTGAAAAGCAAGCAAAATTAGATGCATTACAGAAAGCTGACTTTGTGGCTCTTACTGGGGATCATTGGACTTCCGTGACCGTTAGTAATTCTAATTACATCTAATTACAAAATGTTCAATGATCACACTGTTTTAGCCTAATGTACAAAATAATTTTGGCTAATGTTACTCAGAGTTTAAAGAGTGGTCAAATTACCTTTTATGTTTCTGACTTATTTTTATAAGAAGAAAAACTGCACTTTATGGTGAAATTTTGGTTATTATTATTTAAAGACAATACTATTCTGAAAATGTACTTAAAGTACTTAAACTACCACTTTATTTTTAAGTCTGCCCAATTTTAACCAGGGATGATATTTTTGTTTCTGTTTTGAATTCAAATGCAGTTTAAAAGCTTTTTTTCAGAAATTAAAACAGCTTCAGTTTACAATATTCATGTCCATGTCTATTATTTGATTCTGTCGCCCACTAAAACCGTTTTAAATAAAAAAAACATTTGCGATTTGGGGCAAATTTACGTCGATTACATACGATTAATCAAGATTAATTCTTACACAGCCTCTAATTAATTGGATTAATTTTTTTAATCGAGTCCCACCCCTAATATATATATGTCGATATATATATGTAGATTTGTATATATATGTGTATATACAGTATATATATATGTGTGTGTGTGTGTGTGTATATATATGTGTATATATATATATATATGTATATATATGTGTGTGTGTGTGTGTGTGTATATATATATATATATATATATATATATATACACTATGACAATTACTCATTGTCAATCATGTTACGCTGCCAATGCTATTTTGCTAGTATATCTATACTAATATTTTTAAGGCAAAGCCCTCACTGACTGACTCACTGACTCACTCATCACTAATTCTCCAACTTCCCATGTAGGCTGATATTTGGAAGGCTCATTCCTTACAGCTTACTTACAAAAGTTAAGCAGGTTTCATTTCGAAATTCTATGCTTAATGGTCATAACTGAATCCTACTTCCGTACATATATATAGCCATAGCCTGCAGCTTAGTCGCCGTGTGAGGCAGATTTGCGTCCCACATCACCAAACCTCCCACGTAGTTGGCTGCCTGCCTATATTGCGTCCCCCATACCCACGCGTCCTACGTAATTGTGTGCCTGGCCATATTTGGCTGTCCGTCAGCAGCAATCCAATAGACATGCTGCCGCTAAATCAAAAAGTTAATACCGGGAAAGCCTGTTAAACATCTTAGATTCACGAATAGCGATTTGGGTGGTGAGATGTCTATCAAGGTGATCACTGTAATATTTATATGTCATTGAAATGTATTATTATGAGGCATGGTTTAGGCACCTATGTCATCAGGAAGGCACCAGAAAAAGGGACCTCAAGGTTACTATTATGGAAGTTAATTTAGAGCACAGATGCCGTGAATGTAAGAGCTGTAATGAATAAAGTTCCCCTGCATACTTTAAAAGAAAGTCTCGCCATCATTTAATTTTCACAATTTGTGAAAACATGACATGGTGTCAGAATAGAGGACAGTCATGGATTTTGTTGGAGTTCCCTTGCCACGAATTGACTGGGATTCTCTTAACCTGCTGGGAGAATGGAAGAAGTTCCGACAGCACGTGGAGCTGATGTTTTTTGGCCCGCTAAAAGGCAAAGACGAGAGTGTGAAATGCAGCTACCTACTCCTGTGGACTGAGGAAAAAGCAAGAGACATTTTTAACACATGGACTCTCACCCAGGAGGAAGCCAAGGTACTGAAAACTTACTATGACCGTTTTGAGGCGTTTGTCATGCCTAAGACGAATACAATATTTGCGAGATACAAGTTTAATGAGAAGATGCAGGGTATAAACGAGACTTTATAGAATAGAATATTGTTTGGCACAAACTCAGCGAAAGTGTGACAGAAACTTTTAAGTGCCGGGTCTGAGCTAACATTAAATAAAGCCATGGACATTGCAAGAGCGCACGAGATAGCACAAGCACAGCTGAGAACCTTCGATGCTTGTAATTCGAGCGGCTCATGTGAACTGACTGTGAACACAGTACGCAGACAACAAGCAAGAGCTCCAAAGACCACTGAACAAAAAGCGCATTACACAATTGAGAAGGCAGCAATAGAATATGAAGCGAGTGACGCATACAAGCATATTTATAAGTGCAGCAACTGCGGAAAAAAAGCACATGGTGGAAAAAGTCAATGTCCAGTTAAAGGAAGACAGTGTAAAAAATGTGGTAAACTGAACCACTTCGCTAAAGTTTGCAGGACTGGAAAAGGTAAACCCGTGCATGCAGTGTGTGATGTCTCACATAAAGAGGAAGATGAGCTGTTTATTGATGCAGTAAGAAAGAAACAACCCTCTGAAGCTGAACAAGCCTTTGTAGACATATCAATAGGAAAACAAGGTGTAAAGCTTAAGTTTAAATTAAATTCATAGACACGCTGCTGCTACATATACGCAGGCAAATCCACAACTTAATACCGTGAATGCCTGTTAAACATCTTAGATTCACGAGTACCGATTTGGGTAGTGAACACTTCAATGAATGAAACCTGTTATCTTTACAACTGTTGACAAACACGGAATGTAACTTGAACACAACACATCCTCCAAATACGAACCTGATTGAAAGAAAAAATGATATCCTTGATGACAGCAACAGTCAATACAGTCACAAAACAATTACATTGACAATCATGTTATGTTATTTTTAAAATGTTTCCTTTTCTTTTTCATAACTTCTTTAACACACTACTTCTCTGATGCGAAGCGCGGCTATTTTGCTAGTACAGTGGTACCTTGATATACGTCCTTAATCCATTCCAGATCCTTGGACTTATACCAAACAGGACTTATACCAAACAATTTTTTCCCATAAGAAATAATGGGAAAATGATTAATTCGTTCCCATGAAAAAAAAATCCTATCTTTATTGGCATATTATACATTGATGGGGTTGTATAAAATAATTTAAACACTGCTTAATACTAAAATACATAAATACAAAAGCAATTAGATGAAATAAATGAAAATGACTTGTCCGATAACAACCGAACACAACAAAGGAGAGCGTTACAGCTCTTCCAAAGGAGCCACTTCAGGCGATTGTGCAGCACTGCCGTTGTTCTTCTTCTGGCAGTCTTCAATCCAAATCCCTAAAGCAGATTCCATCCAGACTACTGCCTTATTACATCCACTTACAAATTGTTTTGCACCCTGGTTAAAAGGACACTGCGGCCGTAGATCTTATATTCCTTTCCTACTTTTTAAATAAAAAGAATCGTAGCCTTCAACAAATCCAAAACGTTTACCTTTTGGCAATCGTTAACATCTTCCGTTTGCACTTGGGCACGGCCCCTGAAGCAGTAGCAGATCGTTTGGAGCCATAATGAAGGGCTTGACTGTGCACAAAGATAAACACAAAAGAGCACAACTCTTTACACAGCGAAACACGTTGATGCTGAATGAGCAAGACGAGACTTCCTGGTTAACACTGCATTCAGCACGTAGGAACTTAACTGCGTGCTCTGATTGGTTAGCTTCTCAGTTAGGAGAACTTAACTGCGTGCTCTGATTGGTTAGCTTCTCAGTCATCCGCCAATAGTGTCCCTTGTATGAAATCAACTGGGCGAACCAACTGAGGAAGCATGTACAGGAAGTAAAAAGACACATTGTCCGCAGAACCCGCGAAGAATCGAAAAATCCGTGTTATATATTTAGTTATGCTTTCATATAAAATTTACGATAGAGTGAAGCTGCGAAAGTCGAAGCGCGATATAGCGAGGGATTACTGTACAGGTTAAAACTTGGCCCTTTTTTTGAAGGCGCGCGCCCGGTATACCACACGTGTTGTTCTAGCACACGAGTCGTATTCCAAACAAAGGTCGTATACCAAGCAAAATATTTCGCCTCTAAACAGGACGTATACCAAGTTGGACTTATTCCAAAGCAGACGTATACCGAGGTACCACTGTATATATATATATATATATATATATATACAGTATATATATATATAGTATATATATTTTATATACTGTACATACTGTCACGCATGCGCGAGTAGGAGGCCGCGGACGGATCTTAAACTGCTTTGAAAGACGTTCGCCAGCGGGAAGTGGCGGGTACTAACCTTTCTCCTTTGTCTTCCAGAAAAAGAGACGCTCCGCCATCATAGCCTGCTCGCAGTACGTCCACTTCCGCCCTTCCTCCGCCATCTTTCCTGACGTCAGCAGTCCCATCCTCCCTCACGGTTACTTCCCAGCATTCCTCCACTTCCGGCCCCTCCTCTATAAAATGGCGACGCCTTTAAAAGCGCGTCGCATATGAACTGTTTTGTTTATATTTTGACCTGTTCTTTTTTTGAAATATTGTGGAATTGTCTGCAATATACGGGGCCGGAAAAACCCCAAACCTTTATATTGTCTATTGCTTCTTTTTACAATACATACACTACCAGTCAAACGTTTTAGAACATGTTACTTTTTTCACTTTTAATGGAAATTCACACAGTTTAATGTCTTAATGTTTCATGAAATCAAGGCATAGAACAAATAAAACAATGGCAAATAAAAAAATAAGTTAAAAGAATCATTAAATGTACAAAATTTTGTTCAAGTTTTTGATTCATCAAAGTAGCTACCTTTTGCTGTGGCAGCCCTTTTGAATCAGAATGCCAGTCACTCTGTGCAACTCACCAACTCTGTCACCACCAAATGAACCCCACACCATCTCACTCTCTCCTCCATGTTTGATAGTTGGTGTCACACACTGAAGAACACATTATGGATTCAGTGACCTACGAAAAGCCCACTGTTAAAATGGTTTAGAGGTTAACTGTACCTTAGTACAAAATTCTCATTGCTTCTGGGCAATGGACAGAAGAAACTACAAATGTAAATAAAATGTTATGTTGAAAAACTGTTGAATGTAAGTCAAGGGCAGTTATGTTCAATCTGTGTTCAATGCACTACTGAGAGCACACCTGGAGTACCATGTGCAAGCTTTGCATATTGTGATGTGGCAAGCTAAGGGGATTGAACCACTTTAGATCTGAACAGTGAAAGAAACAATGGAACCTAATTAAGCTGTTCAAAATATTCTAAGGCATTGATAAAGCTAGTCTGAAGATTAGTTATTAGGTAATCAAGGACACCAGAGGAAACTAAAGGCAAAGTACATTGAAGAAAAAGATTAGGAAACACTTCCTTACATGAAGAGCCTGGAAAATCTGAAATAAATAAGTGTGCTGTGTAGTTGAAGTAAAGATGACAGGATTAAATATTGGGACAACTTACCTATTCTTGGTTTACACGTTTATAGGGTCAATATTGCCATGTGCATACAGTACAGTAACATTCTTATTTTCTGTTTTAGCTAACAAAACAGGCCTGAAGGAGGTAATCATCAGGTGTATTTGTAAAGGCGTATGTGTGTGTGTTGTAATGTTTTGTAAATTGGCCAAATGTGGTTCAATGGAGGTACAGTAAGTGTGTGCCTTTCAATGACTGATATTTCTTTTAGGATTGGATCCCGTTTTATTCCCCATTAGTAACTAGACATGTTCTGGATCCTGGTGAGTCTGAGCATTAAAAGGCATTTATAGAAAAATGGAATGGATAGATATAATTTAATTTATTATTTTATATAGTATAACATATTTAGAAATTGTATAAACTTCCAAATATCAATTAGCTAAAAGTGGTGAGTTACACATAATGCCAAATAAAGCAGAAACAGAAAATGAAATGCTGCAGGCTCTGGACAGGAGTGATCATTCTGAAATTTCAAACCTAGAGAGAAAGTGAGCATTACGGGAGGCACATGAGGCATCTGAATAAGTCAGAAGGGCAGTTTCAGAGGCTTTTAGCTGTCACAGAGACTTAAACTGAGTAAACAGAAGATGTAAGGGCTTAACTCCTGAGCCATACAGTAAATGAGGAGGAGGAGGATGAGCAGGATTCGAAGGACAGTTGAATTTAATGAGAGGGGAGTTGAGATAATAGTGTACAATATGTTAATAACTTCATGGTCTAACTGTATTACAGACACAACACACACGTGCTGATAATATGATAAACCACTTCCACTGAATGGCAAATGTTTTTTGTTATATATATAGGAAGCATTTTTTGTGCATTTACCAAATCATATATTTTCTATTATATCAGTTAATTTTTTTGTACATCAGATAAAAAAACAAAATTGACTTATCTACATAATCTAGACAGGCTAATGCACTTCTGTCAGCTCAGGCAGACCAACTAATAAAAACTCAGCTTGAGGAAATGATTTGATAAAACTACAAAAGTACCCAAAATTTCCCATTGCTGAATCTCCAGCTTCTTTTGAAACATTTAAGGGACGCTCCCTTGACTAAAACATTGCCTACTTGTTGTGCTGAGGAAGAGGACTCATCTTTGCAGACTTTCCTTTTCTTTCAGGAGTCAGAGGGTTATGCAAAAGCCTGAAAAACATGAATTTTGATTCTACCACTCAGGACAAGATAATAAATTCTACTGTGTTTCACCCGACTTAGGGAGCGCCGTTTTAATGTGAAGAGACTGCTCAAAGTGCAGCAGTGCTATTTCTGTTGTCCTAAACACTTGACATTTTGCCTGCATTTCCTGTTCCTCTGTTAATTCTAAAATAAAGTGTGAGAGAGGGCAAGCAATGAAAAGAAGTTCCTTTTGAAGTCTTGTAATCACCACAGAATTTATAACAATCACAAAGGGCACATACTTTATATACATTAAGCAGCAAATAAAATCTAATGTAACAAATCATGTAAATGTTTTCCTTTTTCAAGCAGAGCAGACCATGATTCCATATTCCCTGCAACAATTTTCAGCTTCTTCTGGAAAATTCCCAGGTTCTCTGATGCCAGCTGCCTGATATCCACTATAGTGCCACCCAGGTCTTCTTTGGGTCTCTCTCTTGACATGGCTTGCAGCAGCTGTTGTGAGGCCTTAAAAAACTGCTGAGCTCCTCACCCTGTCATGTAGAGTGAATCTAACAGTTCTAAGAGTTAACTTCATTTCAGCTGTTTGACAGTCATATCTGTTTAATTAATACCCAATGAACAAGGTCACAGAGGAGGATCTGGATATGCATTGACTGATAGATTGAGTATTCTGTTGGATAGATACACGAGGCCTTGCAAAATCATATGTGGACAAGGTACTTAAAATCCTGTATTTTTGTTGCTAGTTCTACCTCACCTACAAAGATGTTGGCCTCATATTTTGAGGTGTTAATATAGAGTGAGCCAAAATGAAATACCTCATTCATGAAGTAGAGGCAGACGAGTGGGTTGGGGTGAGGGGTCTTTTGATAGGTATCTAAAAATAAATACTTTAGCTTCACTGAAGCCTCATATTTTAATTGTTTCACATAAGATACGTAAACATGTTTTTATAAGCATGTCCTCCTGCAGCTTTACAAATAACACTATAGTCAAGATTGGAAAACTCCCATAACCCCTCAAATATCAATGCAAGAAAAGAAATGTAACTATTACATAGTGGGACAGGCGCCTGGCGTCCATACCCAGTCGGGACGCCCCTGCACACTGTATTCAGGGGGAGCAGCCCTGGACAGTGCAATACCTCCCCCTGGACGCTAGATGGCCGCCCCCCTGGCCTGGTGAAGTGCCTCGGTTTCCCACAGGGCTCCCTGGGAATTGGAGTTGGGGGCAGCCCTGTTGGGTCCCGCAGGTACCGCCAGGGGGTGCTGTGTTTGGGACTCCTGAGCCCGTGTGGGCAGCAGCTTCATCACACCTGGAAGTGCCGCCGGATCTTGGTGATCAAACACCTGGAACACTTCCAGGTGACCTATAAAAGGAGCCAGTGACCACCACTCATCGGCCAGAGTCGGGTGGAGGAAGACAAGGTTGTGAGGGAGGAGTGGTGGTGCCAGAGAAGAGAGTTTGTGTTTGTGCTTGTGCTTTACTGGTGTTTGGGACTGTGTTGTGGCTGGGGGGAGTACGGGGAAGATGTGCCCTCCAGCTGAAGAAGAATAAAAAGCCTTGTATTTTACACGTGTCTCCCGTGTCCAATCTGTGTCGAGTCAGGCGCTATATAGTGCCGTTTACAATAGTTAGAGCAGGACAAAAACATTAAGAAGGTCTGCTTCATCTTAATTGCTCTGCATATGCCTACTGAGTGCTGAGGCCACATGCCTAAGTGTGACCATTTACTATGTGTCACACAGCCACCGGGTCTGTAATTTTCCATTCCAGACCTGGTTTTAGGTGTTCCTGTTCAAGGGGGATGCAGACCTCTTTGGATTGCTTTTTACCTGACTGCTTCTTAAATACAAATATCTAATTTCATAGATCTATAGGCTCCTCTGACATATATACACACACACACTCTTTGGGGTGCGAGCAACTGTTGCTGGGGGTACCAGAATCCATCAAGGATGAAAAATGAAAAACATTATTTGTACAAAATCTTAATTTATTTATCCATTCCTAAATAATTAAATGGGCAGGCTATTTCGTATCAGTGCAATACGCTGTTTGTTAAAACGGATGACTCCCGCTCTTACGTGCAAGTCTTCATGGATATTATGAACTATCGTATCTGTTCAAGTTCTATTTAAATTTTAAATAGAAGGAATTTTTATTTAGTCAACAGAAATATCTTTGGTAGGAATGTAAGTTAAATGTAGGCATCATTGCATAAATTTTTCTTCACCATACAAATGTAAAGAGTAAATTTGCCTTACATTCCAACCAAAGATATTTGTGTCGACTAAATAGAACTTGAAAAGATATATTTTTTCGAATGTGATCGCGCAATTCAGATCGAGTTGACATGCACTACATCGAGCCCGCGTGCTATTGTGGTTTCACCTGCGTGCCTCAATAAGTCACCCTCCCCTCCCTCTTACTTTTTTACCGTTCATCTAATGAATACACTGAGTATGGCTTTACCAAAACAATCATTGATGGCGAATAAAGTATCCATTATTCATAAAGCTTCAATTAGTGATCTGTCTTTCTGCGTTAACCGCATATTTTTACATACGTCTGAAACCAAGGGGATGCGAGGGTAAAATGAATCGGGAAGCACACGTACATACTCAGTGCACCCCCTCTCGGGAATCGAACCTCGGCACTAGAGGCGAAGCCTCTATCATTGCACCACGGCATGTGGTTTGTCTATTTGAGAGTTTGTAGATCGGGGTATATATATACATATATATATATATATATATATCCGGGCTTCGCAGCGGAGAAGTAGTGTGTTAAAGAAGTTATAAAAAAGAAAAGGGAACATTTTAAAAATAATGTAACATGATTGTCAATATACAGTAATTGTTTTATGAGTGTTATGAGTGTTGCTGTCATCAAGAATTTGATTATCATTATTTCTTTCAATCAGGTTCGTATTTGTAGGATGTGTTGTGTTCAAGTTACATTCCGTGTTTGTCAATCGTTGTAAAGATAACAGGTTTCATTCATCGATTCATTTCTTACTGCATCAATAAACAGCTCGTCTTCCTCTTTATCTGAGACGTGACACACTGCTTGCACAGGTTTTTTTTTACACTGTCTTCCTTTAAGCGGGACATTGACTTTTTCCACCGTGTGCTTTGTTTCTGCAGTAGCTGCACTTATGAATATGCTTGTATGTATCACACGCTTCATATTTATTTGCTGCCTTCTCAATTGTGTAATTCGGTTTTTGTTCAGTGCTCTTTGGAACTGTTGCTTTTTGTCTGTGCACTGCGTCAGTTCACGTGAGCCGCTCGGTGTACATGCATCGAAGGTTCCCAGCTGTGCTGGTGCCATCTCGTGCGATGTCCACGGCTGTATTTAATGTTAGCTAAGACCCGGCACTTAAAAGTTTCTCTCGCAGTTTCGCTGAGTTTGTGCCAAACACCACCCTGACCATCTCATCTTCCTCTGCATAAGCACAGTCCTTCACCCGTGAATATTTAGCGGCAGTGTTTCTATTGGATTGCCACTGACGGATGGCCTTATATGGGCAGGTACTAAATTACGTGGGAGGCGTAACTCCGCCTCCCACGGGCATCGAGCAGAAGTCTCTTATAGTATATGGACGAAAAAATAGGTTCCAGTTATGACCATTACGCGTAGAATTTCAAAATGAAACCTGTCCAACGTTTGTAAGTAAGCTGTAAGGAATGAGCCTGCCAAATTTCAGCCTTCTACCTACACGGGAAGTTGGAGAATTAGTGATGAGTCAGTGAGTCAGTGAGTCAGTGAGTTAGTGAGTGAGTGAGTGAGTCAGTCAGTCAGTAAGGGCTTTGCCTTTTATTAGTACAGATACTAACTGAAGTACCCTGTGTTGCCCGGGAATATTTTTAAATTAGGTTAACTTTAAGAAGTCAGATATTTATGTACTTTTAAAATATTGACCCTTTTGTAATTGCTGGCTGAAATGCAAGTGTGCCATTCATGATCTATGCTACCTCTCTGATAACTGTTAGTTACAACTGTTCTCATGAGTCAAGAATTTTTTTTTCCATATGACTGGACTCCACAATTGAGGTAACTTGAAGTAGCACAAGCGCTACTTCTTTGTACATGTTATGTCCTGGTATCACAAATATATGTTTAATCTCACACTAATAAAGTGGATGGCTTGTTGAATTACTGAATCATTGAAATGGCATATAAGCTGGGCAAAACTACCAATTTGTTTTTTGTTCCCCCTACTGGACACTTACTCATGATGAAACTTTAGAAACTCCATATATTCTGTATGTTAAGTTGAGTTAACTGTATTAAACATGCAAACGAAATTCCACTGAGGTGTTTTGGAATAATGCATGGATTTTGTGTTGTTTGCCCTCCCATTACAACTCACCTGTGAAATTTTTGAAATTCCATGAGGCCTTGAAACTTCATGAAAAATAACTTAAATACAAAATTTCATGAAAGTTGACATAGCCGTTTTGGACTGATGCATGACAATTGTGTTGGTCCCCTGTCACATCATAACCCCCCGTTGTTTCCATTGAATCACTGATGAGGAATGCCTTTACTACAAGGACAGCCTAAGCTAAACAATATATTAAACTCATTACAATAGGCTGAACTCTTTTAGCATGATTAGATCAGTTGTGTGCACCCCCCATTTACAACCTTGTTTCTCGATGGGACTTTTCAAGGGCCTTAAAGTCTAAATTTTGTGTATTGTTGTTTAAACAACAATATTCATGCATAATTTCATGAACTTTAATATAGCCATTCTGGATTGAAGTATTTTTGACACTCCCCCGACCCCAATCTCCCATTATACCCACTCATCATCCCAATGATGTTTTTGAAACAACCTGTAGTCTGGATTTTAAGTTGGTTTGGATTTATTTTAGATACAAAATTTCATTAAAATTTGATACAGGCATGTTGGAATCAGACACAGTTATTGTGATTTTCCTCCATTACAACCCCTTGATGAAATTTCATATAGCCTATATTTTAAGTTGGACCAATGGCAATCTATGAACAAAATCCAGTGAAAAACAGTTCAGCCATTTTGCATGATTGTCAAACAAACAGACAAGATGAGATCTGAGGAATGAAATGAAGTTTGTGAGGTGAAATGTAAATAGACAACATTAAATGAAGTCAAAATACTCAAAAGACAACCATAGGGTATTATGCTTTTTTTTTTTTTTTTTATAGAAGACTAACCTTGAATTAACAGGAAGGCATCTGTCCATCAAAGCAGTAGAGTTTTCTAAAATGTCCTTTTGGTACAAAACACAAACTGAGAAAATATTTAGACCAATGTAAATAGTGGCTTACAAAAAATGCATTCATTTTAAGGTGTAGATCATGTCTATCTATCTATCTATCTATCTATCTATCTATCTATCTATCTATCTATCTATCTATCTATCTATCTATCTATCTATCTATCTGTCTATCTATCTATCTATCTATCTATCTATCTATCTATCTATCTATCTATCTATCAGACCATACAATGAAGTAATTAGACCAAAAATGCACATGTTATAAAAGATCTCTAAATAACACAATTCACAAAACTTAATTAAAATATAATGTCTTAATAGAATGAAAAACCTAACTGGTCTTAATAATTTGAGTATCCTACATGTACTGTAGATAACATGATACATTTTTGTCTTTCGCTTTGCATAATAAGGATAATTTATATTTGATTGCATGGCAATTGTGATGCTCCCAGCCTTGGGCTCCTTTTGTTTTTTTAGAAGCAAACAGTGTCAAAAAAGTGTGGAGCAAAGCTCTTTATGATATAATCCCTAAAAACAATGTGTTGTATGGATGTTAAAAAACAATAAATAGATTAAAATGAAATATGATAAAATCAAGAGTCAGAACTGCCTTAATTTTCTCTCTTCTTGAGCCCCTGTGCAGCTCTATCTCCCCAGCTCACCATCCAGGTCTTGCAACAAGGCTTAGATGCCAGCGAATGCAGTCCACCCTCTTCGGCTATCATTTCAGCCACCTATGTTGGTGTCTGCCAGGATGCTCGGAGCCTGGCTCCATCATCCCACCACAATCCTTGAGTGTTCATAGGTTGTCCCTGGGCTACTCCTACTCCCTATACTCAACAGGAGTGACTGTTCCCTGGAGTGCTGATTCTCTCAATCCCCACAGGGCATCCCTATTGCCTCACCTAATCTCCACCACACTGGCTCGATCACCTGATTTGTGACATTCATATTCTCTCTCTATGTCTCTCTTCTTTTGTACCCCTGAGTTTTTCTTCTTTCATCCTTTCATTCTCCACTGTCCATCTCTTTTTAATTTCGTGAGTATACTGCTTTACATAACAACCCAGAGAGCGTTAGTGAGGGATGGCTGTGCTGACTGTGCTTACATGTGAATGAGCAATCAGTCAATTCTCCTATTAAGCATACTGGGCTGCACTGTTTCCCACAAGCACACACCTTGTGCTGCCATCTTTTGCTGCCATGCTGCACCACAAACAAGTTAAATGAAAATCCTTGTTGTTCATTATTTTTATGCAATTTTTGTGCTTTATATGTATGTGTTTTGAAACAGGTACATTATCCTAACCACTGAGGTACAGGGTTTAGGGGATGTGGGACTTGAAGCTTCTTATGACAGCTCCCTTTTGAAGCTGATGGTTTTGTACCAGTGTCCACATTTCTTTGAATTTAGGAGAGCAATAATATTATTTATCCTTGACTATTTCTTTTGTTGTTTAAAGTTATCACTGCTAAAATGGCAATATGATGTTTTACTGAAGAGGAACAGCAAAGAATATAACATCCTAATATTCAAGATCACCTTGTCCACACTATGTTAACTTTGTATGCTCTTATTTCTGCACGCACAACAAAGACCAGCTAATAGATACATTTGGCACTACAAGGACATTTGCCCAAAGATGAGCTGTTGTCTTGTCTGATAGATTTATGCGTTGTACCCAGTCGTAATGGGATGTCATCCAGTTCCCCACCTCCCTGTAACATCAAAATTAAACTTAGAAAATGAGTTAATTAATAGAACCATAATAAGAATAATAATTCTAAAGTATTGTCATAGGATTAAAGAAGAAGAAGGCGAATTCTGCATGTAATGGTATTATAATGATACGGTACTTTGATGCAACCCACTCCCTTGCTCAGTGTGCCACTTCACACAATAATAAAGCTATAGATTTACTGAAATTATAACGATGTGTTGGTTTATACGTGGAAGTGCGCTGTAGGATTAAGTTTAAATTAATCGAGAAAAGCATACTTGTAGAAATAATACATCTAAATATTTATCTTATGTGAGTTTTTAAACATGTTTTTAACCACTATATATAAATTCACAGTAAGGACAAATTTTTTAAACGGCATCAAAACCGTATTATGTCAGCATTCTTTGAAATTCCGTGCCGAATGCTAGAATCATTTCACAAAATTTCTAAAACCCCTTCGTTGTTTTAGTACCACGCAGAAAATCCCCTCTACTGCCCTTATCAACATGGCATGCTTTTAGAATCCAGTAATTGCGATCCTCGGCTCCCACACACAATCTTGTCTCTGCTTCTTTAGTGAAGGAGCGCGCAAGTGTGGGCGAACGTATTTGCGTGCGCGTGTCCGTCTCCTGCCTCGCCGCGCCTTGTCTTGTCTCGCCGCCGTGACGTAGATCTTGCAAGGCCGTGGAGCTGCACGAAGAGGAAGCGTAGCGGGGCTGACTTCTTTCGAAGGTTTCTGTTGTAAACACTTGGACCGTCTTGGGTCTTTGCACTTAATCCGCATCTTCGGTGGCCTGCAATCGGTTTTAACCAACTACACTCCATTATTGGATACGCATGTTCAGTGACCTTTTTGGCATTGTTATCAGTTGGAATTGCGTAATAAATCTGAAGTATCGACGACTTGTCTGATGGTTTTCTTTTTCTTCATCTCAGGCTTTTCTGTTTGCTGAATTATGTTGAAGTCTTCCCCACTGGATTACTTGTTTTGAATAAGGAGTTTGCGTCTTGGCTGGACTCACTTTTGCTGTTTTTTTTTAAACAACAAAGGCTGTTTAAATTTTAATTTCTTTTGGAATGCACCAGTCGTGAAACAGTGAGGCTGTCTGTACTTCTTCGCTTTTAATGTATTACATTTTTTAAAGAAGTGTTTATTTGTTTCGGGAACGGACCACGATGAGTACTAGCAATCCAAACAGCACTTATGCAAGCCGTAAGAGGCGAAAGCCAGTTCAGAAAAGGTAATACTATGATTTTATTTCCATACTCGAACCGTACGCAACGTCTTCTATCAGTTAATTATTTTAAATGGATTTTAAGATACTGTATGCTAGCTATTAAATGCGTTGACGCTGGTGTTGCGTGATGCAACATGTGTTTCTTTTTTCTTTGACAAAATTTGTAAACTTTTAGGAAGGACGTATTTTCTTGTAACTCCGACCTTGAACTTGAGATTAAGAGTGTGAGATTAAGAGTGGTGAGAGCTGCTCGTTCGGCGCCGGGGCAAAAGCAACAGCATCCCTCCCCCCGCCCGAAGCTCCTGTATAATTTAGTTCTGGTTAAGAGCACCGTGGCACCATTCTTCACGTGGGGGGTTTTGCTCAACAATTGTTTTAACTGATGTAAAAAGCAATCCAGTGCTAAACTGCGGAGAATAGAACACAAATAAATATAATACAGTTACTGGGTCAGCTCCGTCTCCTCATGGATCCAGCTTGCTGGGTACAAACCAAGAACCTTGACGTGATCTGAGGAGTTTGCACACTATTTTGCATGGATTTAAAAAAACAGGTTAGGTTTATTGGCGATTTCAGATTGGCCCGAATGAATACGTCTCAGTTGGGACCCCCGATAATTTGGACTCGTGGCCAATGTTACCGGGATAAGTACCGGCAACTTTGTTTTTTTTAACGTTTATTCTACAATATTTAACACCATTCAAAATCGGGTATGGCCGCCGTTTTTAACAAACATTTAATTCTAGATGCAATGTAATCCGAACAATGTCGTCCCCTGTGGAATTGCACTTTTCCAGTTTTTTTTCCCCTTCTCGGAGATGCTTTTTGCACTTAACAGTTTTTGTAAACGTTGAGTGTCTGTGTGTATTTATGTATTTGTATGCGATTGTTTGTGTCCTTCAAACGACACACTATTTTAATTCTCGAGGGACCTTTTTCTTCTAGTTCACTTATCGTTTTAAAGGTGAGGGTGACCCTGCAAGCACTCGAGCGACCAGTATACAGCGTGCTTCCTTCCTTCCTTCCTTGATCTTGCTTTTTTCATAAGCATCTGCAACACGTTCCAGGCGTTAAAAGTCGCAAAAGCCTTTTGTGATTTGCTTTACTTGCGCTATTAATGTCTAGACAAAAATTGTGGTATGATGTCATGCCTCCCGTTTGTCAAAAAGTCACAGAAACGTTAGACTTCGAGTGATCTGAAGGAAGTGGCTTTAAAAAAACCATATGAGATTATATAGCTACTTGCTTGCCAATCTTTGGGTTCACCAAAAAATGCCGCTGACCATCTTCCTGTTTCTGGTTATTATTTGTTTTGCATTCTAGAACACATGTTGGCAGGGCATAATCTTTTATCAAAATTCTATTTTTTATTTAGAGTAGATTGCACAGAAGGCGGGAATTTAATGTTACTTAAAAGTTATAATGTTGCAACGAAAATGTCATATGCCAATAAAAAAATTAACTTGCTTATTTCAAGGAATTAGCGTTTTATACATTTCTGACAAAATATTTATTATTATAAGAAAAGCAACCGAGAAAAATCGAGCTAAACTAACAAGTTTAAACTTTTTAACACTAAATTGAAAAGATGTTTGCAAATGATACAAAATTTTAAGACTGATTTAATCGACTTTCGGTGTTGAATTATTTCTCATTATTTTTTCGATGTTAGTTGGTTTCCTTAGGAGACACACTTAAAAGCGATAAGCTTATATTTTGACTTAGAAAATATGTTCAGTGTAAACATTATTTTAATCTGTTTGTTTGACGTTAATTTTGCGTTTTCCATATTGGTGACACTTACAATAATGTTCAACTACAAAATAAAATTGTTTGCCATTGTGCTGAGTGGAGAGCCACATTTTTAAATGATCCCTGCTGTTAAAAGATTGTGAATTGTAATTATTATTTCTATCAGTGGGCAAACACATTTTAAACAACAAATTTGTAGCAAATTTCTGTACCCATAGGGTAGCAATGCAATGTTGTGAAATGTAATTCTTGTAAAATCTATGGAGTAGTGGTTAACACTTTGGATCAAGGACTTCCAACCTGGAGGCTGTGGGTTCAAATCCCGCTATTGACACTGTGTGACCAGGAGCAAGTCAATTGGCCTGCCTGTGCTCCAATTGGAAAGCCAAAAGAAGTGTAACCAGTTGTATCATAAATGTTATAAGTCGCCTTGATTAAAGGCATCAACCAAAAAAGTAAATACCCAGTGTTCGGATTCAGCGGGTTGGAAAATGGATGGATGGATGATGTAGTTAGTTTTCTTTGATGCTTAAAGAATTTTGGGTTTATCTGCTTGAATATGCTTACATTTTACATTTATGTGAACATGTTCGCAGTGTTTGTGAAGCTCAGAATTAAAGTTTTGGTATTACATCAATTAGTTTAACTCCTTTACAATCATGGAGAACAAATAGGTATGTGTTTGTTTAGATAGGCATGCATACATAATATGTGTGTATATGTATGTATGTGTGTGTGTGTGTGTATATATTTATATATGAATAAACTGTTGCTGTTTACTTAACATTCATTTTATTCTTTTGACAAGGTTCACCGAGATCAGTATTTCATGAAGCTGTCATAAGTGTTATTCTAGCAAACAGAGTCACTGTGTAGTTAATTTTCTTTTTTTTTTTAATTTTTTTTTTGTATTTAGATATTGAAGGAAAGAGAGTGGCAGTACAGCGTGAATAAAAACTAAAGTCCCTTCTCTGGGGAAGTACATACATTTTTGTACCAAGAGTAATTAAGGTTACCACATTGCATGATTCTAAGCTTTTAGAATTAAGTCACATTCTTCAAAAGATGTTGAGTGACATTTAAAGTTCATATTTTAAAAAGATACTTTTTACATACTGAATATTAGGGGTTATACATTTTTTAGCATCAAACCTCTTACTATTATAGTAAGATAGTGACATACTTTTATCCAAATCGTAAATGGCATTAAAAAGGTATAATAGTTATGCCTTCATCCACAAATTAAAAAGCCTTTTAAGCTTTTAGTTCAATGATATGGTTTACTGTTGTTTACATATGTTTCCAGATTGCTGTGGCTAGTAATTAAAACATCTGTCTTTTTAAATTATTTTTGCAATATATTTTTTTGAGGTTCTTATTTTTTGTTAAGTAATATTTACACATACTTTTATGTGAATGGAGTATATATAATATTGAGTGTAGTTGGGGAAAGGAGAAAACGGTTTCCTTGCAAAACTCAATTTTTAATTTTTTTTTTTAAACGATTTAATTTATCTTGAGTTATAGTAGTTTCAAAAAATTTAAATAAGTCATTGTTGTTTTATTTATATTGGTATGTGAAAATGCAAATGCAATTATGCATTTTACTCTTCTCTTTACACATGTCAGTAATACCCTATAAACCTGTTTACGTTTTAATAGATCTAACTACTGGCAGTCAGTTGTGTAATTTATAAAAATTTTAAAAAGCCAGAAATTTTAGTTTTAGATCTGTCTTCTATATTTTATAATTTTTACTATACCTTCTGTAGTTAAATAATAATATTAAGCTATTTCTTGATCATACTATTAATTTATAATAAATTTGAAATTAATGTCATTTAATCTATTTTTTATGTTTAAAAGTAATAAAGTTACTATAGATGGAAAGGTGTATATGCTGTCTATTGATATTAAAAAAACTGTAGTATTTTCTATAATATGAAAACTATAGCTTGTGTACATTCATAGGAAGATGTCAATTTGGTTTAGCCCTCTGTAAAAGCAATACAACCTGTGTAATGAGGCATTGAAACTTGCCAAATACTCAAAAGCTTGTTAGGTGTATTTTTTCCCAGTAAGGTACAAGTGGAACAATGGCTGATCAGATCTCCTTTAAAAAGATCTTATTTTCTTATTTGAAAGCTTAATTTGAAGAAAGACAAAGGCAATACCAGGCAGTTTTCCATGCATAATGCCTTCAATGTCACCAGAAGCCAGGGAGAGGGCCACGGCCATGCTGTAGGCAGACAGACAGAAGGACATATTATGTACCCGCGTTGCCATACATTATAATTTTAAATCCTGTTCTGACAGTGCCTTTGGAGTTTGCACATCCTCTGAAAATCTGCATGCTTTTTCCTTGGAGTACTGTGTTCCTTTTCACACATTTCAAAGTCTGGCAGTTGTTTTAATTGACAACACTATGTTGACAACACTAATTATTTACAAGTGGGGTCCTGTGCATGAATGTGCATTGGATTGATGTCCTGTCCAGGGTTGATTCTGGTCTTGCACCTTAAACTTCTAGCATAGCTTCATGCTCCCATGACACTGTTCAGGATAAGCAAGTTAGAAAATTGATTGGTGGAAATTTTATTTTAATCATTAAAGCATTTTAACAAAATTTCCAAAAGTGAAATTCAAGTTGTTTTCTAATGGTCAGGCTCAATCAAAAGATATATTTTTAGAATACTTCAAAGATTATAAATCTAATATAGGACAGTTGGGGAAGGGACTTAATTTTTGTGAATTTAAAAAAATGTTTCAGAAATATGCTGTGAGGAAAATAACTTTTGTTTAGTGAATATTTCATATATGTGTATTCTTTACTAATAAACTGGTGATAAGTAGTGAAATTTTGAGGTTTTTATATAAAATGAAAACAAGAAATCTATTGATTGCTCAAAAGCCATTTATTTTTCAGTTGTATATACTCAAAATTTCCCGTTTAATTCATTTCTTCAAGTAGATTTTATCACAAGAATGTTAACAATAATTTGTCTTCATTGTAGTTAAAGTCCACTATGGTTTGTGACTTTTTATGTGGAATTTTTGTTGTGCTATGAATTAATGCATTTTATAAATTTTGTTTAGATGCATATCTGTAGATGGGTGTATGCGTATGTACTGTATATGTATGTGTGTGTATAAAAACATAAAAATAATTCAGCAGCATTTTTAGTAATAGCTGTAAAAAGACTTTTACATTATTAAGCAATGGAAATCATTTTCACCTAATCACAAAATTAATTTTTGGTTTTTAATCGGAGAAACAGGTGTTTACTCCTTTATCTTCTTAAGTTCCTATAACTTAACCATTGTTTCCCCTACCATTCAAAGTAGTGTACATTACACCCAGTAATCTAAATCATCCACCCATTATCTGTAGGCTCCCCCATTCTGCCCCTACAAAATAAAGGTGTTGTAGCATCTTATTGTGAAGCAAGTTGAATGTATTTTTTAAACCACTGTAGATTTTTAAAGGGGCGTGGGCACACTGTGTAACCGAGTTGTCTTTGGCGTTTAATTTTGTACTGCACTCTTGTTCTTATTCTGTTCTTCTTTACGCCAATTGGCTGCCAGAATGACCCACACCTTGTACTATATGTGTAATGCAATATGTGACATGAAATTTTGTGCAAATTTGGAAAAAAAATAGTTGAACTGCAGTGTGTGACTAATTAAAATAAGTGGTTGACTCTGGCAATGGAGCAACTTCAGTCTGCAAATGAGACATGCCTTCTGTCTAAAGCAAATGAATTCCTGTGATTTATTTTCTTTAGGGAAGCAACATTACATGCACTGTTACTTGTATGTGTAATAAATAAAATACTATTATGTATGGGCACATAGAATACATTTTATTTGCACCTGATGTTGTCTTTTAAATTTGGTGCTTTGAGTTCAACAATACTTGAAAATAAGACGACTAAACTATGAAAAATGACAAATTCAGAATTGTTAGGTCAGTAGGTCAATTCACTGTGTTCAAAACAAATATATTAAGGTAATTGAAATGCTAGTGTTTGATGCTACAGAAAGACATCTATACTCCCCATAATGGACTCATTACAAATTCTGCACTCTTACCTAGAAACAATCCGCCATGTAAACATTGGTTTATAAAATAAACAAGAGGAATGCCAAACTTAGTTTATGATTAAACCTTCCATCTTTAAACGGTGAGCCTTTCTTTTTATCAGTCTAAGCTAAGGTTTTTAATTGACTGTAAAATGTCTTCATTAAACTAAATGTGTCTTTTTCTCTACTTTATAGTGGATTCAGAAATTATTAGACACCTTCACTTTCTGCACAATTAATCGTGTTGTGGATTTAATTTTAAATGGATAAATTTGCCATCACTCTGCACTCAATAACCCATAAATACAAAGTGAAACATATTCGGAAAGGTTTTCAGATTTGTTGAAAATCAAGAACTGAAATCTGTTGCAAGTATTCAGACCCTAATTCAGTACTTTGTAGAGGCCCTTTTGGCAGCAATTACAGGTATAAGACTACTTGATTAGATCTTGTTAAACTCTGTAAGACTGGATGTGATGCATCTGCACACTGCCATCTTGGGTCTCTCCACAGGTGTTTAATGGGATTTAAGTCTGGGCTTTGGCTGGGCCACTAGTCACTTTTGCTGACGTTACTCTGCATTGTCTTGGCTGTATAAGTCAGGTTATTGTTGTGGTAAAAGGTGAACTGTTGCCAAAGTCTGAGGTTCTTGTCAACTCTGGAGCAGGTTTTCTTCAAGGACCTCTCTGTATTTATCCTTCCCTCGGTTGTGACTAGTCTCCCAGTTGCTGAGAAACACTCCCCATAGCATGATGCTGCCACCATAATATTTCACTGTAGAGGTGGTATTGTACGGGTTATGAGTAGTACCAGGGCCCTCATGTACTAATGGTGCGTATGCCTGTTTCCATGCACAGTTCGAGATGTATAAAAACTTAACTTGGCGTAAAGCTATGCACATTTTCACGGGAACCTGTCACCATTTGTACGTAAGTTTCTTCTTGGTTTTGCAAATGGGCAGCACCCAGCGTGTGGTATTCCTTTCTTTTTTAAATCTGATGATGTAGAATTTGTGGAGTATATCGAAACTAATTGTATATTGTTTACAAATTTAATTCACTTGATTGTAATCATTTTGTAACAATATGATGGTGCACAAAATGGCTAAACTATTATAATAACCATAGCTAGTTTAGCATTTTTAGAAGAAATTGCAAATGGAGGAATTTGAAAGAGTATATATTTATAGATGACTGGCTTCAAAGTCAATTTCGATTTCTAAGAGCTATGATCTTGGAGGCAGATTTTGAGGAATTGCGCTTTACCTGCTACTTTGCAAGTTCTGTCCTCTCTCTTGTTTTTAGCCATAGGTGCTTTTCAGTGTGAACTTGCTGGCTGATTGGTTATTTCACAGTGATATGATTGTGCCACCACCATGCCACAGCTGTATGGGATGGTATTATCCACTTGTCATCCATGTGTATAAGATTTACGTACACTGTAGTTAAAATGGAAAACATCAAAGAGCAATTTGCAGCAGCGTTTGGTTTTCTAAATGTAATCAGAGCAGACAACTGCATGCACATTGCTATTGCAACGGCGCTGGACAGATTACACCATCCAGGGATGAATCGCTAAAAGAATGAGCTGACATTACCTCATCTATAGTAGGACTCTTTACAGTTGCATGCGCTTTTTCCAACTAAAACAGCAAAAGGCAAGCAGTTTTTTTAAGGCTAACAAGTCACCTCAAAGAGCCATGTAAAGTGCAGAGAATCTGTACGCTGTGGTGCTTGGCACCAATGCAACACTATACAGGCACCTTCAGGGAATGAATCTGCTTATGTAAGCATTTCCACTCTATTAATGTGTTGCTTTATTGTCCACAGAAAGTGTGTTGCTTTATGCAAGCACGTTGTGTGCTGCATAATGTGGCACACAGTTGTGGCTTGCCCATACTTAAGGAGATGTAGTATGATGGACCTGACCCACCAAATCAGACAGCATTACATCTTTGTTTGAATGTAGTTAGCAAAATGTAAAACAGGTAATCAGATGCAGCATTTATTTTTTAACCAATACATTTAATTTGTGATCAATATCACATAGTACAGCATATAGTATATTCCTTAGTTCACTGGCCACATCCACATTTCTTACAGC
Organism: Polypterus senegalus; assembly: GCF_016835505.1. Lineage (NCBI taxonomy): Eukaryota > Metazoa > Chordata > Cladistia > Polypteriformes > Polypteridae > Polypterus > Polypterus senegalus. The sequence continues at coordinate 57,130,010 of NC_053168.1, read as the reverse complement.
ATCCACTTTTACATTTTGTGACTCCAGAACAACGTCTGTCAACACACAACCAGATGGTTGCCCAGTGTTTTCTGAGGTAAAGATGTGTGAGCAGCCAGCGCTTGAAGATATGCTGGGCACAACAGCACCATCAGCGCCTGGAGTCATGTCCTCTGCTTGGGGTCAGCTTTTGTTTCTTTTTTTATTTTGGGAACCATGTGAATTTCTGAACTTAAACTTTCAAACTCCTCCACCACGCTGTATTGCTAAATCAGTTTCCTTTTGTTGGTTTTAGCACTGCTTAAGCCAACAAATAGTACATTTTTCCTTATCTCCACTTTGCATTAGCTGAAGTTTTTTTCCATGTGCTTTTGCTATTGTTTTTTAACAAAAGACTGAACAGAAGTGGCTATTTAAATTGATTTGGATATTCAAATATGCAAAATTGAAGAGTAGTCGGGGTGGGGCTGTAGGCATGTGCGTTAAAATTCACGTTGATTGGGATTTATAAAGGGAAGCTGAGCGCAAATTTGCATTTCTATTTTTATCCATACACCATGTTTTAGTGTGAATTCTATACACTGCATTATCATTAGGCTCCAGGTCTTAAGCAGACATAGTGCTTAGAGTTCAGCCAAAAGAGTTACATTTTTGTCTCATCAGACCAGAGAATCTTTTTACTCATGCTCATACTTATGCTGTTGTAGGTGCGGCAAAGCACTGCATCAGTGCATGCTCCCAACCTCCTCCTCATATGCCGTTTACACAAGAGTGACTTCCGTCTAGCCATTCTACTGCAAACACCTAATTGATGGAGTGCTGCCGAGATAATCTGCTTCTGACAGGTTCTCCTTCCTCAGCAGCAGAGTGATCACTGGGTTCTTGGTCACCTACCTTACAGGCCCTTCATGCCCTGTTACTCAGCTTGGCAGGGTGGCCAACTCTAGAAAGGATTGTGGTGGTTTCGAACTCTTCTTTTTCACAATTATTGATGCCACTGTGCTCCTGGGAACACTCAGAACTTTAGAAATGGTTTTATACTGTAACTTTTCCTTATCTATATCTCGCCACAATTTGATTTCAGAGACCTACGGGGAGTTCTTTAGACTGCATGGCTTGGATTTTGTCCTGACATGCAGTTTGTGCATTTTGGCACCTTATAGGCACAGGTGTATGTCTTTCTAAATGATGCCCAATCATTTCAGTTTGCCACAGGTGGACTCAATAGTTTAATTCTAGACTCATCTCAAGGATAATTAAAGGAAACAAAATGCCACGTTCCATAAGTTGAAGGGCCATAGCAGTGGGTCTGCATACTTATTGGAATGAAAGATTTCAGGTTTAGATTTTTTTTTTAATAAATCTGTAAATCTTTCAGAAAACATTTTTTCACTTTGCTATTATATATTATTGAGTGCATGTTAACGAGAAAAAATGGCAAATTGTCCTTTTAAAATTAAATCTCCAGCACAATGTGTGCAGAAACAGAAGGGGTCCAAATACTTTTTGAATCCACTGTATGTGTGTGTTTGATTTCAGCCCAGCCTAAATTTTATATATATGTTCCTGCTTTATTTTTGCGTTGGTCATCTGCAGAAGTGTGTCTGACTAGACTAAGTTCGTAAGAGTAATACCTAATAGCTGTAATACGTGAGGCACCAAATAGATGTAAAGGGAATATTAGCCAATTCAGCATGTCATTAAACACAGTGTGGTTAATGCTGTATTTATAATATTGCAACATTTTAGTGAAAGGTCTTTGATCTGTGTAACAAGTTGCAGCTGTCTGCGCTATACTGCTATGTTTTACTGATTTCTGAAATGGTCCAGTTACACTGCCATACCATGAACATTAATTTAGAACTAAAGATAAATGGATGACAAATGTTTTGAAGTCTTTTGTATTTTTTCACCAGGTAAACCTAAAATAAGAATATAGTATTGTCCAAAGTTTCAGTCAATGTACAGGTAGGTGGTATAACCTGCTTGGCATTGCTGCCTGTCGCACCTCCTCCGGTGCCCATGGATCAGCTGCAGGGTCTTCAGCTAGGAACCACCATTCGCCAATGTTTCGCTCCTTTAATCGCTAGAACGTCTCCTGGTGGCGGAGCAGTGACAGGGACGTCTCCCTGTCACCCCCTGCAGCTGTTATTGGGGTTATTTGTTCTTTCCCCAGCTCCTGTCCTTTCTCCTCAACCAGAGCCAAAAGCTGCCTTTCTCTGCCTCTTCTGCCAGATCTTTAATGGCCTTTCTTAGATTCCTTGCAGTCACCCCTGCGTCCCTCAGGAGGCGTGTGGTTGACAGCCCCACATACCCTCGGCATCCCAACTCCACTGGGTAGATGGTGGTCTTCCAGCCGGCCTCCCTGCACTCCTCAGCCAGCTCAGAGTACTTGGCCTTCTTGCGCTCGAAGGCGGCCTCTATCTCCCCTTCAGATGGAACGTTCAGCTCAATGAGGTGCACCGATCTTACTTTGGTGGACCACACCACAATGTCAGGGCGGGGAGATGTAGTTGTTATCTAGCTGTTTGTTGAGGTCAATCCTCATGTTCCACTCTTGGTCGGGGGGAAAAAGGCCTCGACATCTCTCTTGGCCTGGTGTAACTCCAAACCCCCTTCCGTGACAAAGCTGGTACAGTCCTCTGATAGTGGTGGTCCTGTGCTGCCCTGTCGACGCCCCTCCAACACCTCAGCTAATTTCCTCAGGACCTGGTCGTGGCGCCATCTGTAGCGCCCCTGGGAAAGTGCGATCTTGCAGCCTGACAAGATATGTTGGAGACTTGCGTTTGGCGCGTTGCAGAATGCGCAACTTTCCTCATTCCCAAGCCACTGGTTGAGGTTGCGAGGACAGGGAAGCGTGTCGTAAGTTGCACAAATCAGGAAACTGACCCTTGCCTGTGGGATCCTCCACAGAACTGACCAGCTGATGTTCCGGCTGACGACTCCCTCCCAGGTTGTCCAGCCTCCTTCTCGGCCCTGCGACACGGCCTTGATCTTGTAGCGCTCTTCCTCTGTCCTTGACACCTCTGCCACCACCATCTCCTTCCTCTCCTTGCAATTAGCCTTAGACCAGAACCGTGGCGCTTCTCCCCATCCTAGCCCTGCTCTTCCGACCTGGACTCTGCCCATGATCTCCTGGTGTTGCAGCCTGCTGACGGCTTGGTCAACCTCCGCTTGGGCATTCCACTTCAGGCCAGTGGAAACCATGTTGTTGGCATTCCTCACTGACTGGTCGGTGGATTCCCTTAGTTCGAGCACCAGCCTGGACTTTTCTTGCTTGTAACCCAGACTGATGGACTGCAGTGGGAGCTGTAGTATGTTCTTCCCAAAGAGGCCTGTTTCGGAAAGGCACTGTGGCAATCCCAGCCATTTTCGGATGAACGAGTTGGCTTTCGCGTCCATCTTACTCACGGCGGATGAGGGGATCTCGCTCATTTTCAGGGGCCACATTACCCTCCTGAAGAGTGTGAACTGATAGCACCAAACCTTATACTTCCCGGGGAGTTGGCTCCGATCGATCTTTCGCAGGCCATCCGTGAGCTGTTTCATGACGGACCTCCCCATGTGCTTGTCTGACAGATTTACGGTATACTGCCTTCCCAGGCTTCTGATGGGTTGTTTAGCCAGAAGGGGGATTTTCTCTCCCCCGACGGTGAAGATGGTGTTGTCATTTCTGATTCCCCTTCTGAGTGACAGGCTACGAGATTTGGAAGGTTTTATCTTCATTCTGGCCCATGACATCAACTCGTCCACCCTTCCCAGCAGCTGGGATGTACATGCTGCTGTCTGAAGGAGGCTGGTTACATCATCCATATAGCTCCTCACTGGGGGTAACCTCTGACCAGATGGTAACTTGATTCCTCCAACCACTTGTCTTGCTCCGATGAGGATTATCTCAAAGGCTGCCACAAACAAGATTGGAGAGTTGGCACACCCCATTGCAATTCCCACCTCCAACTGCTGCCACCCGGTGGTGAAGTCTTGGAGGGCAAAACACATCTGCAGGTCACTGAAGTATAGCGCTACCAGTTTCCTGACGCAAGGAGGCATGTAGAAGAACTCCAAGGTGTAGTTGATCAGCTGATGTGGGACTGAACCATATGCATTAGCAAGATCGAACCAAACTACATGCAGGTCGGTCTTCTCCTGCTTGGCCTTCTGGATCTGGTCCCAGATCATCGTAGAGTGCTCTACGCACCCTGGGTAACCTGGAACCCCTGCTTTCTGGCAGCTGGTGTCAATGTAGCCATTCTCTAGTAGGTAGATGGTCATCCTCTTGGCCAGCACTGAGAAGAAGATTTTGCCTTCCATGTTCAGCAGGGCGAATGAATTGAATTGGCCGATGTCCTTGGAGTCATCAAAAGATGTGCTGAAACCAGTTGTTTGCTTTTGAAGACCTACTCTAACTTGATCAAGTTTGATATAATTTCTTTATGAAAAATTTTAGTTCTATTGACAGAAGTTTGAAATTTAAGTTTTTGTATGTAATAGGTTCAGTGTTACAAATCTGACACCTCTAATTGCCTGTTTTATCTGAAGTAGGTTTAACTTGAATTTTCTCCATTTTTGTCTATAACTGGTACCGTGTGCACATCATTAAATTAGTTTACTTAGAATTTTCCATGAAATTCAAATTAATCTTTAGAAAACAGTGACATGAACAAAGTTTTGTGTTTAATTTCTGACTATACCAAAGGTGTGCCAGCAGAATACTTCTCAGGACAGTGTAGTCATCTGGTAGTGAAGAGTGATGAACAAGTAATCCAGTTTAGCAATTATTTCAGTAATTGATTTGTTCTTGATTATCCTGTTAATAATTTTTGCTTAATAGTGGTGATCAATATTTTTGACTAATTTTGTGTTCTGATATGTTTGTGGTATGTGAAGATTAATTGAATATTCTTCTCTTTAATTTTAAAAAAGAAAGGAATATAAGGATGTTCAAGATTAGGAGAGTTTTTGGCACATCTCTTGTAGCTAGAGGCAAGTTACTGATGTGCAGTTTCCCAAAAAGAACCTTTTCAGTAAAATTCTGTGGGTTGATTTTATCACACACTCATATTTCTTCAAGGAACAACTTTTTCTTTCTTCTTCTGTAGGGGTGATTGGTATGGACTCGCATATGGAAGAGATGTTTTTGCCTAAGCTCTTTTTCTCTTTTAAAACTAGGGTACATATTTTATATAGCTGGCTAAAGAATTTGCCTTTTAAAATGTTTACAAACATTAAAAAAGGCTTTGCTACAGAGATATTATTGATGGGAGTTGTGTATTGAAAGTTCACTTTTCTGAGCTTCATTCTGTTCCAAGCTATTGTTACATTTGTATTCTGTGCTTTGAAATCACTCCTATTATTCATCTAATCAGTTCATCATCTTTTTTTTAAAGATGGTATTCATTACAGAGTGCCAATGAGAACGATCAGTCAACTGGAACAATTTTTGTGTAGCAAATAGCATATATTGTTCTCACTGTAATTAGTTGTGTAAATTACCAAGGGCTGCCTTTTGTCTAGCGCTGCCATGATAGGTCCCACACAACCCTGAATTGCCTAAAGCCAGTTTGTGAATTAACAAGAGCTCAACAATATGATGATTATTATATGATTGCTTAGATATTTTATGTTTTGTGATAGTGTGTTTTAAGTAGTGCAGTTTATTATTGATCTTTTTTTGACTGATGAAAAAATATGAAACCCTATTACTTTTTGCAACAATGTACTAATCTGCTACACTCAACAAGGGTCAACCTAAAATTGCTGTGTTCATTCAACTTAAATATTTTTTTAAATTGTAGAAGTGGAATTGAAGTGTTTCTGAAGATTCCACAATAACATTAGAAGAAACTTAGACTTCAGTAAATTGTCTTAATTTAGCTGTGGGTGGTGGAGGGGGTCTTTGTGATTTGAGCCTTTCTTGTTTGTATTGTTGCCTGAGAATTTTATTTAAGCAATGTTTCCAAACTACATATTTCTTATCAAGTTGTATCTTCCTTCTTTCATTTTTAAAATGAAAAATAGACCAAAGTATTAGACTTCTAACACATACAGTGCATTTCATGGAAGAATGTCTGCAGCCATGGCAATTGTGGAAGTTGCTTCTTTTATACCAATGAATAAAAATAGCTCAAAGGTTATTTATATTTGAGCATAAGTGAAGAAAAGCATTCAGACACCATAAACCCAATGCATTTTATTATGCAAATACCTAAATGCATATAAAGAAAAAGTGACTAATTAAATATTTTCTACCGATCAAAAGTTTTAGGACACCTCAGTTTTTATGGAAAGGCGTACAGTTTAATATCTTAATGTTTCAGGAACCAAGGCATAGAACAAATAAACAATAGCAAATAAAAAAAAAAAATAAGTCAAGGAATCATTAAGTGTACAAAACGTTATTCAGATTTTGAGTCATCAAAGTAGCTACCTTTTGCTGATATAACAGACAAACTGTGGTAACCCTTTTGATTCAGAATGCAATTCACCAGCTCTGCCTTCAGCAAATAGAGAGTAGAACCCCAGACCATCACACTTCCTCCTCCATGTTTGACAGTTGGTGTCACACACTAAGGAACCATCCTTTCATCAATTTCATGGCTTACAAACACCCTGCATGAGGTACTGAAGATTTAAAATTTTGGCTTGTCAATCCTTAAGATTTTCTTCCAGTCTCCAGTAGTCCACAGCCAGTATTTCAAAGCCCTATTTTGTCCTTTAAGAAATGGCTTTTTTACTGCCATTAGCTGTATCAAAACTGCAGCACAAAGTCACCTCTTCACAGTAGAAACCACAGTTAAGTAACCAACTGTAGTTAGCGTACCTATGCAGATTGTTTGGTTCAACTTGCAAGGCTTAATTTGCTTTAAATGCTGCGGAACACCTGTAGGCCCATCTATACTAGTAAAAGGCAAAGCTCTGACTGACTCACTCACTCACTCACTCATCACTAATTCTCCAACTTCCCGTGTAGGTGGAAGGTTGAAATTTGGTAGGCTCATTCCTTATAGCTTACTTGCAAAAGTTAGGCAGATTTCATTTTGAAATTCTACGCATAACGGTCATAACTGGAACCTACTTTTGTCCATTTATACGGCCATAACCATAGCCTGCAGCTTGGTCGCCGTGTGAGGCAGAGTTGCATCCCGCATCATTACGCCTCCCACGTAATTGAGTGCCTGCCCATATAAGGTAAATATTCGCGGGTGAAGGACTGTGCTTAGCATATTCATAAGTGCAGCTACTGCGGAAACCCTCTGATGCTGAACAAGCCTTTGTACACATATCAATAGGAAAGCAAGGTGTAAAGCTTAAGTTTAAATTATGTTCATAGACACGCTGCCGCTAAATATTCGCAGGCCAATCCACAGCTTAATACTGGGAATGCCCGTTAAACATCTTAGATTCACGAGTACTGATTTGGGTAGTGATCACTTCGATGAATGAAACCTGTTCAAAAAACGCTTTACACAATTGAGAAGGCAGCAAAAGAATATGAAGCGAGTGACGCATACAAGCATATTCATAAGTGCAGCTACTTCGGAAACAAAGCACAGTGTAAGCCTAAAGTTTAAATTAAGTTCATAGACAGTTTGCCGCTGGCGTTTGTCATGCCTGTGACGAATACGATATTCGCGAAATACAAGTTTAATGAGAAGATGCAGGGTATAAACGAGACTTTTGATCACTTTGTAACAGAGTTAAAATTGCTGTAACGGAGTTTAAATTGCTGGTATGCCAGGTCTGAGCTAACATTAAATAAAGCCGTGGACATTGCGAGATCGCACGAGATAGCACAAGCACAGCTGAGAAGCTTCGATGCATGTACTCCGAGCAGCTCACGTGAACTGACTTTGCAGGACTGGGAAAGGTTAAATTAAGTTCATAGACACGCTACCTCTAAATATTCGCAGGCAAATCCACAACTTAATACCGGGAATGCCTGTTAAACATCTTAGATTCACGAGTACCGATTTGGGTAGTGAACACTTCGATGAATGAAACCTGTTATCTTTACAACTGTTGACAAACACGGAATATAACTTGAACACAACACATCCTCCAAGTACGAACCTGATTGAAAGAAATAATGATAATCAAATCCTAGATGACAGCAACACTCATAACAGTGACAAAACTATTACATTGACAATCATGTTACGTTATTTTTTAAATGTTTCCTTTTCTTTTTCATAACTTCTTTAACACACTACTTCTCTGTTGCGAAGTGTGGGTATTTTGCTAGTTTTTAATATTTTGAAATTTACTGCTTACCTTTTCACCATTTTGGATCATTCATTGTATTTCAGCTGATCAAATTTGAAGAAAAACTGATGTGTTCTAAAAGTTTTGACTGGTAGTGTATATATTACTGCTTGTAGGAACAAAAAACACAATCTTTGCATATCAATTCAATTTTTTTTTTGGTGAAGTTTAACTGTATTGTTTTGTTGCAGCACTTGGTAAACAGATCAGTGCTAATGTAACCTTTGGCTTGTCACTAAAGCTAACCTGTTCTGTCTTTTAATGATTTGAAAAAGCTTTTTAAAGATTTTCCTTTATCCTGCTTATGCTACTGCAATTTCCTCTATGCCACTCATCCTATAACTGATCAAAATGTTGCTGCTAGAGGATAAGGGTGTATTTTAAACATTTATTGTTTGTGTTGAAAGCTTTATAAGGGTTAATACCCTCTTGTTGATCTGACCGTATTCATCTTTTACGTTTCTCAGATCCTCTGACCAACTTGCTTGCAGTAGTGAGTCCTGTGTAGTGTAATAGCTGGCCACTTGTAATAAGATCAGACCACATGACTTTAAATCCCAATTTAAAACCTACTTTTAATTGTCTGCTTTTAGGTTGTGTTGAGGACTTAATTTTTACCCTAATATGTTTATTCTCTAAATGTATACTCACTATTATGTGGACAGACAATTCTATATGGTCTATGCTGCTTTTTATTTTCCTTTTCTCTTCTTCTATTCTAATTTACTATGTTCCATCCTTGCTTATTAAACTACTACTTGGTTTTCTTATTGTAAAGCACTTTGATAAACTTTTATTTGTTTTAATACACTGCAGGTTTGACCAAATATCCGACTTTGAGATATATTCTTAATTTAAATAGAAATGTTAATGAAACATCAAATAATTTTACATTTAAAAATGGAACAAATGCTTGAGAATGAAGTTTTGTAAACATAGCTTGTTTGGGGAGCATTTCAGACAAGAAGCTGAGGAAGCTAGCTGCATACTATGTTATGCTGTGCTAAAGAGCAGCACATTTGACTTCAGTGCATTACCAAATCCATAGTAAACTTTTCTCTTCCAGTGGGAGGTTGCACCCCCTTAGATATCAGCAACATTAGAAAGGAAAAGCTGGTGACTGGAAGTCAAAGGAAATCACACAGTGATCACCTAAAAACATATTGTCAGTCAGAGTAGTTGAAGGCTTTTTCAGCACATAATCATTTATCTTGAGGCAGGGTATCTAACTTCATTTAGAGGCATTGTCCCCAGCCAATCAGAAAAACATTTTACTGAGAAGCTGCATGAGCTGAGGATCTATCCAGGCAGAGACAGTAAGCTTGCATTCATATTTGGCTTTTTGATTTTGCTGACAAGTGGGAATTATGTTGCAATAACATGCCACTATGTAAATGAAGATTGAGTGACTAAATTGGTGGCAGTAAAGAAAAAATATTTCAATCTGACATGCATTGAATGGGCTTGCAGGGAAGATCAACAAAGTGCCAGCAAGTATTCATGATACCGCGTAAAAACCTATGGCCAAAAATTCTCATATCCCTACGAACTGGGTCTCTGTTGCCTTTTTTACTCTTATACTATGACTTACAGCAAAGGTGAGGTTAATACGTATCTGCGCTGTGGCAAGAGGCTACTGTATCTGAGCATATCTGGAATATTGGTGCCATTGCATTGGATGTTGAATTGCTGGCTTGGCATTTAAGAGGCTGAATATGTGACTGACTCCTAAGTAAATTGACAACTGTTCCTTTAAAAAATAAAATGTAAAATGCTTTTTTCAATGAAAAGTGACGGTTTGCAGAAAATATTTTCATTTAATGTTATGTTCTTACCCACATGATGTTGCCATAAAACCTTTGGGAAATTTTGCCTTGCCTTTTTTTCTGTGATAACTGTGTTCAGTTATTCATTGATCAAAGTGGTTGATTATTGGTCATAAAATTGAGCGAATTTGGTTCACAGTAACAAAATACAGCCTTTAAAGTACAGTAGAGTCTCGCTTATCCGACATAAATGGGCCGGCAGAACTTCGGATAAGTGAAAATGTTGTATAATGGGAGGTGTTAGGAAAAAGTCTATTAAACGTCAAACTATGTTATAATTTTACACATTGCGAACCAAATAATCATGTTTTACAACAAAACAACAGAATAAATTAACTGAAAAAATAAACTTACAGTACTTAAAAAGTTCAGTCCTGTGATGATTTAAAGACATTTTTGATCGTAGTCTGCTTTCCTAACGAGGCCGTGTCTTTGCTGCCAAGTCTCGCCATCTTTGCAGCATTATTATGTCAATTTCTGTAGCTTGTTCTTGTTGCTCAATGTAATTAATTGCAGTTTCTAGTGCCTTAACTCCGTCACTCATATAGTCAACATCCGTACGAGCATATACTGTTTACTACAGCATTGTGACTGCATGTGTGTGTGTGTGTTTGTGCTGTGACGTGTGAGTCCCCGTCTTGCACCCGAAAACACGAAGCTGAGTCTCAGTACTTTAGCAACACCAGCTTTATTAAGCTTGAAACAGCAACAGCACGGTTATTTATTGTAGCGGGATCTGCCATTCTCCTATACACAGACACAGCAGTCAGGCAGGGTCGGGAGAAAGTAATACTGTGCCCTGCGCATTTATAATGTTTCTTGTTCCTTGTATAACCCATCGGTGGCAGGCGCTTATAGCATGTCAGCGATCTTTTCGGATTCGCATTTATGGCGAACTGCTACAGCGGTGGTAGACTGCAATTGCTTTGGGACGCTCTTCCGCGTGTTGTCCCGTTGGGTGGAATCCCACAAGAGTTTAGAATCTCACTTACACCAGCCATGATTCTTTTCAAAGGTAAAGTGCAGGTTAATTTGCTTTATGTATTTTTGCTTTATATTTTGTATTAATTTTTATATGAATAATTTTGGGTTGTGTGAATGAATCATCTGAGTTTCTATTATTTCTTATGGGGAAATTTGCATTGATATACGAGTGCTTTGGACTGTGAGCACATTTCCAGAATGAATTATGCTCGCAAACCAAGGTTCCATTGTAATTAGCTGCGGTAGAGTCGGAAGCAACAAAAAATAGACTACGCTTGCAACTTGCAGTTCTTGTTGCTGATTGATGTGTTTTTTTTTTGCGGTGGGATGTCGGATAATACGGAATGTTGGATAAGTGAAGATAGGATAAGTGAGACTCTACTGTACAACAAATGTGTTGCTATGGGCATAGAAGATAATTTGCATTACCTAAAAATGATATAAAAGAGAAATTCATTTGAAAAAGTCAATATGAATACTTACTGCTTTGTGGAATGTAGTAAAGAATTTTTTCATAAGACATGCATCATCATTTCCAACAATAACATTTTGCACATCATGATATTACGTAAACCGAGTTCAGAGCAAAACACACAAGTATCAATTTTAGGCTTGCTGTCATGTGCACCTAGTGCAGTGACATTCTTATACAGTATGTTTCCTCAGAATAGTGACAGTGATACAACCCCAAGAAAAAGACATACACACATTAAAGATAGAAACAAAAATATGTAACTGTTTTTCTTATGCAACTTCATTTTTAACTCTTTATATGTCCACTGCACACTTTTCTGTCAGTTCCCTATTAATATCTAAATTTTGTGATAAACCTGTCCTGCATAGTAAACACTTCTGAACCAGCCCACATGTCTTCAACTGTTTTACATTTACCTTTCCCAATTTATCTTTGGACTTTGCCACATTTAATTAAAATTTGCCCTGCTAAAATTAAACAGTGTTAGTTTTTGCAATTATACTATGTCAGAATTGTAAAATGTATTATTTACATTTGGTATCTAGATTCTGATAGTTCAATCATATTTGCATTGACCTCTACTAATATTGGCATGTTTGGTAAGTAAATGCAAAATGGTCTGTGAAACAATGTACTTATTGTTTATTCTCTAGATATTTCAGTTATAATATTAATAGAAACCCAATCTTTCATTGAAATAATATACTTGTAATTGAAAAGAAAAAGAAATTCTTATATTTGATAAAATATTGACACTCTTAACACTGTGTAGTTCATTGTCCAGTTATAATATCTAGCACCAACTCAATTTAAGCTTTCTGACAGAGACAGTCCCATTTAGATTTAATAATAATAATAATAATAATAATATCTGCTAGTCCTTGATGAAGTTAGTGATACCATGTATTCTATCAAGTCAAAGAAAAACCGCCCCACAGCATTAAAAAACCACTACCATACTTCACACTGGGGATGAGGTGGCTTTCTGCCTGCCTGTCATTCCCTTCTGCCAAAAGCACCCTTGAGGTTTATAGTTAAAATGTTATAAACTGGTCCCATCTTATCACAGAACTGTTTCAAATTTTCAGTGATGTCTGGAATACAGCAGGTGCTGGTGTTTGCTGTTTGATAGCAGAGGCTTTTTTTTTTTTTTAAGAGACCCTTCCAAATAATCCGTGGTTATGTGGTGTTTGATCACGTGTTATAGTCTTCTTCTTCCACCAGACCCAACTAATGTCCATAATTCTCCAGCTGTATTCCTTGGAGATTCTTGGGCCACTTGGAACATCCTCCTCACTGTGTACGGGTTCAATATAAACACAAGAACTCTTCCAGGCCAATTGTTAGCATCTCCAGTTGATTTTAATTTATTAATTTTTGCCCGGATAGTGGAAATGGACATTTTCAAACTTTTAACTAATGTTCATGTATTCAATTCCTGATTTCAACAACCTTTTCTCAAACTTAATGTTTGTGTTGATAAGTATTTACCATTGTGATGGATAACTAAGGGGATATTGCCCTGTATGTTCCCTCATATTTGTATGTCCGTGAAACGGGAAGTTATGGATGACCACTTAAGTGTTCTTGCTAGGGCTCTGCAATGTCTTAGAAGATCACATAGTCCACATTGTACTGTACATCTTGGATTGTGTGGAAATGACAATCCTCCCTTGGGAAGGTGAGGGAGGAGGTGGAGAGTTGCTTGGGGAATAAAAATAATTAGTTACTGTACCCATGTACCATAGAAAGCATCTACAGGGGTGGTGGGGCTTGCAGGCGTTTTAGCTCGGGACACATGAGTTAGCTTTGTTGTCTCTCACCCTCACACATGTTGTAGTGGTATTCAGTAATATTATTACGATGACTCAAAGGCAGTTCAGTCCAAGAGAGAGAATTACACTTTGTTGTGTTTCATTATGGCTTGGCTCTATTTGTTATTTTGCTTTTTCTTATCATGACTGCAAATAACATGTTGCAAAAAGCACATAATGCTGAGTGCTGATTGATATTGTGAGCTTGCAATGTATACTGTGCATGCAGAAAGAGAGTGGGACTGGCTTTTTAAAAAATATTATAAGCCACTGCTTTGATATATATAGTGTAAGAAGTTTATTTCGTGTACAGAGTACAGTTGCATTCCTGTTTATTTGTGAATGGTGCTTAGAGTGGAAAAAAAATTACTGGCAGCATTGTGTTCCATCTCCCAATTTATTACTTTTAAATGATAATGTGGTGGCTCCCCCTTGGAGGGCCGAGTATGTTTATATCAGTGTATGATATTGATTGCAGGGATTTTCCTCTTGAAACTATGAGCACCATTACACCCTAACATTTGATTGAAGGTTTGCGCTCCCCTTGAAGCTACAAGCACTACCTGCAAGGCCAAATCAGCACCTCCAAGCTGCCACTTTTCTTGTTTGGTGGCAGAATCACACTGCATAGGTTATGTAGAATATAACACCACAAGGATAGGCTTCAGCTGCCCTGCGACCTTGCCCAGGAGAGGCGGGTTAGTTATTGTGAATCAAAAATATTGTAACATAACTGACAAGTTGCATTAACCTGGGGATCAGTCACCCACAATGTGAGCTGAAATTCCATCATACAAATGAGAAGCTTCGTGGGTCTCTTTGAAAGGGGCAGACATGCCAAAGTTGCAAAAGAATACCAACGTGCATGGCCACAGTGAGAGGTCATTTTAAGGATATTTATGTAAGGAGAAACCAATGGTGCTAAGAGCCTGAGTGCACTGCAAGTATATATGCATTATTCCCATTCAAATTTTGTGTTTGACGCATTGATCCGGCTTCCTTCCCTTGTCTATAACACGCTCCAGCTAAACTAGCATAGTACAGGAATCTCTCACACTTCTTGCTGAGAAAGTGAGTCCCTGACAGCTTTCTTGAGAGGCATGCCTGTTTTAAAAGAAAATAAAAATGACAATGTTCAGCTAATTGATCGATCCATCAGCTCAGTCCTAGTTTCTGCTCACTCAGATGAACATAAGTAAAAAAAATATTAAGGACAATATACATCAGTCAGAGTTTATTCTTACGATTTTATAGATGTGCAAATTATTGTGGCACACGTACTGAATATTTGAAAAAAATATTTGTTGAGAATTTCTTTTTTCCTTCCAATTATTTTACTTCAGTTAAAAGGTTAAAATTGTGTTTAGTGGACAAACAATAAAGATATTTTTTCACAAGGCGATTTTTCTTTTATTTACCAAGGGTTGCCAGTATTAGTGGAAGGCAATAATCCTATCATGGTGTGACAGGGGGTGCTGTCGTTCCCTTGAACCCACAGATCAGACACCAGATAAAAGTCCAATAGTTTGATTTTAATATTTTCAAATGTGCACAAAGCACCCTCCATTCCACTATACTCATAAATCAATACAATAAACAATAACAATAATCAATCCTCTCCCAGACACGTTGTTCCCTTCCTCCCAACTCAGCTCGCCTGTCTGGGATCTCCCACAGTCCTTTATAGTCCTTGACCCGGAAGTGTTTCTCTCTCTCTCTCTCTCTCTGTCCATGTGACTGGCAACACTTCCGGGTCAGATGAGAACTCCTTTTCTTCAACCCGGAAGTACGTCATTTCTTCTGTCCACGTGACTGGGACGTACTTCCGGGCTGTAGGGAAAATAGTCCTTGATCCTCCCTACAGTGTTCTCTGGCGGCCCCCATGGTATCCATTCGGGGCACCTCCATGCTGCAGGAAGGGCTCCATCTGGCGGCCTTGGGGTATTGGCCGGGATGAATGGCTGGCCATATACCACAATGGTCATCACAAAATACTAAATCTAGTTAAGCTTTCTCCCTTGTAGGTGCTTTTTCATACTGTGTTAAAAAAATCAGTCACTGATTATATCTTAAATCATCTGTTCGTGTGATCCTAATATTTAGTTAAAAAAAGCCCCTCCATTTTTCAGGATTTGCATTTCAGCCCTTGATTTAATCAAGTGATCCATGGATAACCTCTTTGGCATGATGACTGTATAACTGCAGGCAGCCTGTCGGCTGCAGAAAAGGCATGCCAGAAATTTAAGGTTTTATTAATGTTTATTCCTTAATGCTTTCCAATTATTGTTTTCAATTATTTGACATTGGTAACAGTTACTTGATTATTATATAAAGTATGTCATCTTTACTGCAACCTAAAATACTAAGACCTTATTGAAAACATGTATTGGACTAACTGAAATTCTGCAATCAACATCCTATTAAAATGAATACAAAATATGATCTCTCTTTATGTTTTCTTGCTCTAAATTGGCCTCATTTATTTATTTATTTTTTTTAACAAACTAGCTAATATGTAAAAAATGCACATAGCCTAAGACTGTGTTGAATTATGCAAGTTTCAGACGTGTATGCCTATTGTTTAACCAGTGCAGTAGGCCTGTGGTTCCCTTGCTTTGTACTGCAATCTGGTGAGGTGCTGGTGTACTAAGTTCTGCCAGACAATTGCATAGTTGGTTATGCATCATAGAGCTTTGTCTTTAACAATTAGTACATATTAAGCTCTATTTGGACAGGATACATGTTTTACGGGAAATACCTGTAAAATAATCATCATCTCAGGATGTCAATAATGTTCTTGACCAGTCTGCATGGCATCAGAAATAGTTTAGATTTGTGCAGGTAATACATGATAAATTATTACTAAAAATTTTGTGTTTTGAGGGCATTTTTTGCCACTGCCCTTTGCTCCTGAATGTATCCAATGTTGAAGTAAATGCATTAATTTTCAGTATCCTCTGAATTTAGAACAATCTTAATTTTCAAATATTTTTTAAACTGGGAAAAAGCAGGTTTTGAAAAGTGGATTAATATATTTTTTTAAAAGGAGACTGCTCTCAAACAAAGTATGTACGTTTCGTGTTAATTCAGAAAAATCTATATATTATAAGCTGATTTCTGTCAATCTCGTTGGGCAGTATTAATGTTTGTGATGCAGCATATATTGGAATGTATTTTTTAATGTAGTAGTGTAGTAATACAATGCATTGTATTTTTCATTCTGACAGATGGTGCAACTCCAACATTTGTCATGCTGTTAAAAATTCTATACTAAAAGCCTTTAGATGAGACAACAGACAAAATGACACTATTACTTAAAGAAAACTGATAGATGATCTTTTTCCTATTTAAAATACATGTTGATTTCAGTCTGTCTGTTAGCTAAAATAAACAGTGTTTTTGCTGAGAGAACCAGTTTTGCTGAAATTCAAGCAAAAGAGTGTTCAAATTAGCACTTCACAAAATCATCAAAAAATCAGTTCTGTCATATGTGAATAAATATACATGAAAAGGAAGTGTACAGATTGTCTGTAAAGTTCAATATGAATCGCTAAGAGCTTAAAGATGAGATTAGAAGGCAAAGTTGTGGCAAAGCAACACAAGAAGCACACAGGAGCAAGGGGGTAAAACAGCAACAAGTAAACTGTGACGTGGTAATCAAGTCAAGTTGGGGGGCATGCACTGGTACAGTGTGTTGCCGCATCCACTACATGGCAAAACAACTCGAGATCCCTGTTTGCAACCCCTCAGACAGACACACAGTCCAGTCCCGCCCTCCAGAAATGACCCTGTATCTGCTGCAGCCAGGTGTTACGTGGGCGACCCCTTGGCCTGGTCGAGCCACTCGGGTACCCAACAATGAGGATCTTACGAGCCGGATCACCCTTGGGGAAACGTGCCACATGGCCATAGTGCTGTAACTGACGCTCCCTCACAATGCAGGTAATGTGCCTCATTCGGGACTTCATGAACAAGTGTTCATTCGACACAAAGTCAAACCAACGGTATCCAAGGATTTTCCAGAGAGACACAGTACCAAAGGAGTCCAGACTTCGTCTCCGGTCACTGGATAGCGTCCATGTCTTGCAACCATATAGCAAGACAGGAAGCACCAGGACTCTCTAAAGACTTGGATCGTCATCCTTTTGCAGAGATATCGGGAGCACCACACACCCCAGCGACTTCATGACCCCCATGCTCTCCCAATTCGTCTACTGACTTCATAGGAAGAGTCACCAGAGACATGAATGTCCCTGCCAAGGTAAGTAAACCTCTCGACAAAGTCAACACTCTCTCCGGAGACAGACACACTGCTGATGGCTGTGCCCAAGAGGTCATTAAAGGCCTTGATCTTGGTTTTTATCCAGGACACTCGCAAGCCCAGACACTCAGACTTCTCACTCAGTCTCTCGAGCGTCCTGATCAGAGCCTCCATTGACTCTGCGAAGATCACAGTATCGTCTGCAAAGTCAAGATCCGTGAATCTTTCTACACCAACAGATGCCCCACAGCAGCTGGACCCCACGACCTAGCCCAACACCTAGTCCACCTGTTCAAGCATTGAACAGAGTAGGAGCAAGAACACACCCCTGACGAACCCCAGAATTGACTGCCTCCACTCTACATAGCACTCAGTATCAGTGTATAGGCCGGCCGTGATATCCAGCAACCTCAAGGGGATCCCGTGAACCCTCAAGATGGCCCACAGGGCAGCTTGATAACTGAGTCGAGCACTTTACAAAAATGGGCAAAGTGGAAGTTAGATACAGTAATCCCTGGCTGTATTGCACTTTGACTTTCGCGGCTTCACTCTATTGCGGATTTTATATGTAAGCATATCTAAATATATATCGCTGATTTTTCGCTGGTTTGTGGATTTCTGCAGACATTGTGTCTTTTTATTTCTGGTACATGCTTCCTCAGTTGGTTTGCCTAGTGGATTTCATCCACTATTGGTGGATGGCTGAGAAGCTACCAAATCAGAGCACGCTGTTAAGTTCCTGGGTGCTGATTGGCTCAGCGACGGAGAGCAGCATTCGATTTCGCTCTGCGTTAGCCAGCATCTCGTCTCACTCATTCAGCATCAACGTGTTTCGCTGTGTAACTTTTGTGCTCTTTTGTGTTTATCTTTGTGCGTAGTCAAGCCCTTCATTATGTCTCCAAAATGATCTGCTTCTGCTTAATATATCTAACTAGCAAAATACCAGCGCTTCGCAGCGGAGAAGTAGTGTGTTAAAGAAGCAATGAAAAGAAAAGGAAACATTTTGAAAATAACGTAACCTGATTGTCAATGTAATTGTTTTTTCACTGTTGTGAGTGATGAGTGTTGTTGTCATATATATATATATATATATATATATATATATATATTTACACACACACACACAAACATATATATATATATATACACATACATACACACACACATATATAAACATATATATACATATACATACATATCTACATATATACACACACAGCTATTTCAGTATCAGTGCAATACGCTGTTTGTTAAAACGGTTGACTCCGCTCTTATGTGCAATAACAAATCAAATCATTCAGTTGTTTTGCTCATATGTCATTTTAGAGCTGGACGCCTGGCATCTTTTCCTGGCCACAAGTTCGTTTCTGTTTGGTGTGAGGTTCTGTGTTGTGGAGATTCTCAGGATGGATTGCAGGTGCTCATCAGTGAGGCGACTCCTGTGTGCTGTTTTGTTAGTCTTTATCACTGAGAAGAGCTTCTCACACAGATATGTGCTACCAAACATGCACAAGGTTCGAGCCCTGCATGTAGAAGGCGGACTTTTTGTTCTTCAAAGTCACCAAAGCGCCTATGACCCCAAAACACCGTCCCCACCGTGCAAACTCAGTGCGGGAAAATGGACGGAATAACTCAATAGCTGAAAATGGGTCGTGGATGGGTGTTCCAATAACTTGCAGCATCATAAGGTCTCGACTTGATTAGGAGCGCTCAGAGTAGCAGAGACAGCCTCGAAACCTTAGGGATTTAGAGATGATCAAGGCAGCTGAAGCGCTGCATTATGGGATCTGTAGTTTATTGTGTTACCAGCGCTGAGACTTTTCATATACCTTACAAAATCAGTGAGGGGTCAAATAATTATTTCCTCCACTTAATAACAATAATACAGTATATAAAATGATCTTGCGGGCTTGGATATAATTACCAGCGGGCCATTAATAACAATAATACAGGATTGGGGCGGACATATGGACTAAATAGAACTTGAAAAGATATATTTTTCAAATGTGATCGCGCAATTCAGATAGAGTTGACGCACTACAGCCTGCATGCCTCAATGAGTCATTCTCCCCTCGCTCTTACTTTTTTACCGTTCATCTAATGAATACACTGAGTATGGCTTTACCAAAACAATCATTGATGGCGAATAAAGTATCCATTATTCGAGTATGTAGAGCGGGATATATATATATATACATATATATATATATACCCGTATCGCAGCGAGAAGTAGTGTGTTAAAAAGGTAGAAAAGAAAAGGGAACATTTTAAAAATAACGTAACATGACTGTCAATATACAGTATTTGTTTTGTGAGTGTTACTGAGTGTTGCTGTCATCAAGGATTTGATTATCATTATTTCTTTCAATCAGGTTCGTATTTGTAGGATGTGTTGTGTTCAAGTTACATTCCGTGTTTGTCAATCGTTGTAAAGATGACAGGTTTCATTCATCGATTCGTTTCTTACTGCATCAATAAACAGCTCGTCTTCTTCTTTATCTGAGACCTGACACACTGCATGCACGGGTTTTTACACTGTCTTCCTTTAGCGGGACATTGACTTTTCCACCGTGTGCTTTGTTTCCACAGTAGCTGCATTTATGAATATGCTTATCAGGCGCTTCATATTTTTGCTGCCTTTTCAATTGTGTAATTCGGTTTTGTTCAGCTCTTTGGAACTGTTGCTTTTATCTGTGCACTCGTCAGTTCACGTGAGCCACTCGGTGTACTTGCATCGAAGGTTCCCAGCTGTGCTGGTGCCATCTCGTGCTATGTCCATAGCTTTATTTAATGTTACCTTAGTCCTGGCACTTAAAACTTTCTCTCGCAGTTTCGCTGAGTTTGTGTCAAACACCACCCTGACCATCTCATCTTCCTCTCCATAAGCACAGTCCTTCACCCGTGAATATTTACCCGTGGCAGTTTGCTATTGGATTGCCGCTGACGGACGGCCTTATATGGGCAGGCACTAAATTACAAACACCAGCGGCAGCCTGTCTATGAACTTAATTTAAAGTGTAGGTTTACATCGTGCTTTGTTTCCGAAGTAGCAGAACTCATGAATATGGTTGTATATGTCACTTTCCGCTTCTTATTGTTTAGCTGCCTTCTCAATTATATAATGCATGTTTTCTTGAGCGCTTTTTTGAGGTCTTCCTGGTTTTCTATGTACTGCGTGATTACGTGGGAGGCGTGATGATGCATCACGAAACTCCGCCCCACGGCGTTGAAGCTCATCTCCATTACAGTAAATGGAGAAAAACTGCTTCCAGTTATGACCATTACGCGTAGAATTTCGATATAAAACCTGCCCAACTTTTGTAAGGAAGCTGTAAGGAATGAACCTGCCAAATTTCAGCCTTCCACCCACACGGGAAGTTGGAGAATTAGTGATGAGTGAGTGAGTGAGTGAGGGCTTTGCCTTTTATTAGTATAGATATAACTGAGTAAGTAAAATGAGTGCATTACTGTATATACAGTAAATATATAATTATTTTTGTTAATATGTATTACAATGTGTTTAAAACTGTATTACGTATTAAATAAATTTCCTCATATACGATACGCATGTTTGTGCGTAGTATTTAATGTGTTTACATACATAATTTCAACGAATCTTACCTAATATCTAAGAGAATATAAGGGTTTATGCTGTATAACTGTGTGGGAAATGTTTATAAGAGTGTGGGAGAGTTTATAAGGGCTTAAAATATATAAAAATAAACATATAAACATATTTTTTTTACTTTGCGGATTTTCACCTTTCGTGGGTGGTTCTGGAATGCCACCCCGACCATCGAGGAGTTATCACTGTATATATTAAAACCAAACATCAAAGACTGTTTGTACAGGTCTACGTATTTTTCTGTATGTGTTGTTCAACTAATATTTCCAGAATACACTAATGGAAACTTTTATAACCGTAAACACCAGATAAAGTTGATGGTCTATATTTGAAAAGTCCTGTTGAAAACACAGCTTTGCAGAGCAATAGTATAAAGTATCCTAAATAATCACAGTGCTTAGAATTTTATGTTGTTTTGATTAAATGACATTTGGATTGTAATTTTGATAGCAGTATTATTTAGTTTTTAATTATTAAAAAGTAAATGTCAACAAAATTAATATATACTCAAGTTAAGAATATAGAAAGTAATCTTTAATAATGTTACATCATTTTTTCTAAATTCTTCGGTAGTTACTTTTAACTTTGTCACTAGAATCACGTACATATTTCCTGTGACCACTACTGACACTTTGAATGTACTATATAGGTGAACAGTGCCCACTGGTTATGTGCTCAAGGGACAACAAATGATTAAAGTATTTTTTACTGATGTTGATTTTCCTTCTAAAGTACTGCACCAACAAAACTGCATATTATGTGACTTCTCTATTCATGTATAATTACTGTGGCTAAATATTCTCAGCCAGTTATTATTTAAATGGTTGTGAAGGTTCCTTGCAAAAGAAAAAAACAAACATGTTTAAAGCCTCTCATGAACATTTCTTGTACTAGTTTAGTAGATTTGCTGGTCTGTATTTTTTCTGTGCCACTGATTAACTATTTTAAAGTTGCAAATTTTATTCCAGTGTTTAAGTGGTTAACTAAACTAACAGCATGTTACAGTTGAAAATGTCAGAAAATACTGTATGTGTTAAGTTTAACATGTGCTTTTTATTGGTTAAGTAAGTAAATACTGTATATTAGAAGAGGAGGTATTGTGGTTCCAAAGACCGATTTCAGTTTTGCTAAATTGTTTTTTATAATTATGATTGTCATGAGGTAAATGCAAGAATTATACAACACTGACTTTGGTAAAATCACCTTGCCTTTTCCTCAAATGTTTTGCTTTGACTAGGAAAATCTGAAATGCCAAAGTTTTTGAAAGAAGAGCGATAGTAGTAATGATGGCCTCAATAGATTCTCTCAGGGTTTTAACTGTTAGGTAAAGTAGACATGATGCATACATACTATGTTAGAACAGCAGACATTACCCAGTATTATAGTTAATTAGAGCAAACACCTTGGGAATATTTTGAAAATATGAGTAAGGAGTACCATACTGTGTATGACTGAATTATCTTTTTCCAGTAAAAACATTTACAGAAGACTGAAATTAGTCCTTTGATTACATATTATGATTCCATAATTTTTAGAATGCATTTTAGTCACTTATGCATATTACCTTTATAATTCTGTACACTAAAGTGATATTAAGTGAGAAGAAACCAAAAGAAACCGTAAAACAAATATTGTGATGGAAGAAAATATATTTATCCAGTCCAATGTAGGGTCCACTCACTCATACATACCAATACAACTTTGGCGATATGGGAGGAAAACCCACATTAACCCAGGGACATCATGAAAGCTTCACATAGACAATATCTGGCTGCAGGACTTGAATGCAGAATACTGCCCTTAACATTAAAATATGAATACATTTGTTCATAACAAATGAGAAAATATTTTGTCATACATCAACAAACATTAACACCAGCAAGACCAAGGAGCTGGTGGTGGATTTTAGGAGGCCTAGGCCCCTCATGGACCCTGTGATCATCAGAGGTGACTGTGTGCAGAGGGTGCAGACCTTTAAATATCTGGGAGTGCAGCTGGATGACAAATTGGACTGGACTGCCAATACTGATGCTCTGTGTAAGAAAGGTCAGAGCAGACTATACTTTCTGAGAAGGTTGGCATCCTTCAACATCTGCAGTAAGATGCTGCAGATGTTCTACCAGACGGTTGTGGCGAGTGCCCTCTTCTACGTGGTGGTGTGCTGGGGTGGCAGCATAAAGATGAAAGACGCCTTACGCCTGGACAAACTTGTTAAGAAGGCAGGCTCCATTGTAGGATTAAAGTTGGACAGTTTAACATCTGTGGCAGAAGCGACGGGCACTAAGCAAACTCCTGTCAATCATGAATAACCTACTGCATCCACTTAACAGTGTCATGTCCAGACAGAGGAGTAGCTTCAGTGACAGACTTTTGTCACTGTCCTGCTCCACTGACAGACTGAGGAGATTGTTCCTCTCCCACACTATGCGACTCTTCAATTCCACCCGGGAGAGTAAATGCGAACATTAATTTTATTTTAATTTTTTTCATTTCACATGGATTATGTGAATTTCCCTTGGGATTAATAAAGTATCTCTGTCTGTCTGTCTGTCTGTCTGTCTGTCTGTCTGTCTGTCTGTCTGTCTATCTATCTATCTATCATGGAAATGCCCAAATACTTCAAAATATTTTAATGCTGCTTCAGTATGCTAAGGTATTGTGTTTTCTGGAACAGTTTTTCATTTATTGCAATATTTGAATACATATTCTGAATCCAGTTCTGTAGATACAAAGTTAAATGTAGTGAATGAACTTCTGCTATAGTACAGCTCAGCTTTTTCAGAGAGTTTTAATAAATCTGTATGTATCTAAACTGATTTAGATCCTGTTTTGCCAACTTCTGCTTTGTATACTGTTCTGGACCAAACAAAAATGTTTTATAGGAGCATTTCAGTAGAAGTAAAAAAAGTAGGGAAGCTCTGATCAGGTTTTTGTAAGGCTGATACCTTTCACCGATTTAATTTTATTTGATCGGATGATTCCGTTGCTGATTAATGTTTTTTCCTTTATTCCTTTAAAAATGTTTTTATACCAACCTCCAGCATAATTAGACACATAGAAGTCTTATGTCTTATATTAGTGTATTTTTATATTAAACTATAGACCACAGGTGTTAACTGTTCATTTTTTATTAACTATATGAAATTCTATAGGCTTATTTTTCAGTGACCATAAAAATGCTAAAATAAATTTCCTTAAAATACCTATACATACTTAAAAATTTTTACAAAAATATGTATCTATAATACATAGGCTATGGCATAAAAGGAAAATAAAATGCTTCTCATAATTACGAGCTGTCATAATGTATCTACAGTATCTGAAGTAAGGCTTAATTGAAAAGGTAGTTTTCACCATTTCTCTAACAACAAAAAAATTGGTTCTCATACAATGATTTAATTGATACTAGCAATTAAACACTGCTTAGTTGTAAATATACATGCACTTTGAGTTTTTAATAACTTTTAATCATGAGCTGTTTTTTTTTTGCTGTTACAATCTACATTTACTATATTTATACAGATTTTTATGCAGCTAGACATTTTAAATTCTTGAAGTATATTATAAATATGGATTACCATTTCAATTATGTATTACTTGTTTCTTAGCTAAACTTATGCTGTTTGAAACACTGCAACAAATAGTAGAGTATAGATTGTGGAACTGGACCCGGACATTGTTTCTTCACCCAACACACGTTTGTTTTACAGGATATTTACAAAGTTAATCAGTGCATTACCCAGTGCCTCCAGCACCGATCCCCCAAAGTCCAGGCCTCACAGTCACTAAATGCCTTCCTTCTGGCTGCCTCCACTCCTCTCTCCGAGCTCTGTCCTCTTCCACCCGACTCTTGCTACTGAATGAAGGGAGGCGGCCACTTATATAACAACCCGGATGGGCTCTCCTCTACCCCCCGCACTTCCTGCTGTGGTGGAAAGGCTGAAGTCCAGGGTTGTTCAGGCACCGGGGCGCCGCCTGGAGGTGGCCATGGGCCCCTACAGGGTTGAGCTTCCAAGCCCTCTACCCGTGGCCCCCAACACAACCAGGGCGGTCGCCCCCTCATGGTCTGGAAGAGGCACAAGCCCTCCTCCGGTCCTCTTGGGCGTCCCGGCTGGGCTCCACCCCCAGCCGCATGCCACAAGATCTTTAAAATAGCAGCAAATGTTTCAAATGTTCATAAGCTGTTTATCAAGAAGACTTAATACTAACATGTTTAACAGGTTTATAAGTAAAATACACATTTTGCTGTTAAGCTAACAAGCCTATTGTTTACTAAGCAGCAATTTCAATTTTTTCTTTATCTTGTCTTTTACCAATTGAAAATGTAAGCTGTGTCACTTAAAACAAGCTCACTGTCCAAACTGAAATGGTCATTTTCATTTAAAGGACAAAATAAAAAGGTCTGAATTAATTAAAGTAGCTTTTCTTGCCATTTGTCTAATTGCAGGATGACTTCTCAAATTCCTTTTTCTCGGTTTGTTACTCCTCTTTCTTTAACATAAAGGCTAATATTCCAAACTTCTTTTGCTCTCTAGTAAACAAGCCTTGACTTGCTGCTTTTTGTTTACATTGTAGTGAGGAACAGAGCCAGACTGGGAAGCTTATTCAGGCCGGGAATCCCAAGTCTATCTTGGGCCATACAATATATATCAGTTTTCTTGTACAGGCACGTACTCAAAAAAACCAACAAACACCATTTTGTCTTGGAATTTTTTATGAATGAGGAGACAGTAGATTCAGATTTAACACATACATTTCACTCTTAGTGTCAAAATAACTTCTGATAAAGTGTGGAACAACACTTCATAAATAAATAGAACATGTAGTTCTATAATGTTTATGTGCAAAAATCATTGAACCACAAAACATAGTTGTCAGTGGAATCCACAGTCCATAGCTTATGTTTGCAGTTTCAACTGTGAGTCTGGAAACTACACAGCTGCTGTCAGTGTCTGAATGGTAATGCTGAATACCCTTACACAAAGTTTGAAGTGTTGGTCAAAAAAGGCCACTTTGAATTTCTTCAATAGACAAAAGACTCAAAAAATGTTTCAGTGCCACAGAATTCTGTCAAGCATTTTGTAAGGAATCCTCTTAGTAAACAAAAAACTATGAAACATTTTGTGTAGCCTATTCAGTCACACTCTCATCATAGTGCTAAGGTTTAGCTGTCAAGAGTGCTAGAGACGCACTTTAAAAATATTAAAGTAAAAACAAGACATGTTCATTACCAAACTTATAATGAAATTAAGAACAACCAATACATTTGAAAACACATCATTCCACTCACATATATGTTTCAAAAAACATGTTAAAAATGTGCCTATACGCTACACTTCATTAAAATTTGAAACAAAAATAAAACAAAATAAATGAAACAATAAATAAAATACACAGCAAAAAATAACAAAACCCATACAACATCCAAATATAATTCAAAGTATATTATAAAATTTTAAACATATAACTTTAATCACAAACACTCCAGACGTATGCACATTTCATCATAGCAAGATGCACGCAAAGTCAAAACTTGACTCGAGCAAAAATAAGAAACCATCCAACCAGAAAAGAAACCCTCCAACATTAAACTGAGAGGATTTGTTGTGGTATAGCGGGTCCGCAGCTTAAAAAAAAATTGGCCAGTTCTAAATCCATAGAGCTGTGTTGTTCTCCGTGAGCACGATTGCCCGACCGCGGGAAGTTAATGAGGTAGTTGGAGTGAGTAGCACCTGCACGTGTGGAGACACGAGTGTGTAAATACAGGTTGGCACAGGGAAAATTAAAGATTAAGAAAATCAAAGGAAAGAGGTTAAAAATCATGAAAAAGGCATCCTTAGGAGGAGGAATTGGCTACCTGGAAGGAGGAGACAGCACGAGCTGGAACCCCATGAAGGAGCGTTAGCTGTGGTGCTCTAGGGGCTAGTTCGCCGCACTAAACATTCAGGTGGAGCGTGGCGAGCAAGGCAGGAGTACTCCCTAGGCTTCCGAGGTGCAACTACGTGAGTACGAAGGAAGGAGGGAGTAGAGCCGACCTTGGACAGTCTGGCCGTGATGCCTGGTGGCAGTCAAGACGGAGGTCGGCCGAAACGAGTCTCCACCGGCTACTCAAGTAATGGGTGAGCCGGGAAGCATGAGAAGGAGGTGGACAGAATTTGGAACAAGTTAGACTGCATGTTAACCTTGGATTTTAATGGATTTATTTATTGATTATTTTTTATTCTCACTTTTCAATGGATTTTATAGATTAATATATGTACTGTTTCTTTTCTGAACACTGCACCATTGGCACTTTTGTTGGTTTTACTTGTGTTTTGACTTTGCTTTTAAAAAAGGCATCCTCTGGCATCATCAGTGAATGGTCCTCATGTCGGCTCATCTCGGTCATAGCTATCGACGGTGTTGGTTCCACAGACTCCCAAGTTGGAAGGTGGAGTCTGTAGGGGACCGGCATCGTCACATTTGTGCTCACTACAGATCAACAACGCCTGCTCGTTGACCTATAATTTCACCAATAGTTTATTTCACTGCTTGCTCTGAATACCAGGTCAGGCCAGGCAGCATGCCACTGGAAAACCTCCCGCTGATTGTAAACGTCACTCCGGCTCTGGTGAGAAGTCAAGCAAAATACCACCTTTTATTGACTAACTAAAAAGATTACAATAGGCAAATTTTTAAGGCAACCCCTTCTTCAGGCAAGATGTTACATTTAATTTCAGATGCCTGTAATTCTGATTTTTAATTCGTCAAAAAATGTTGATGACTAGTCAAAATTTTTTACCAGATGTAATTATGACTCTTCAGAAGAATGTATTAAATGATAAAATAGTTTTTCAAAGGTATATGCTTCAAAAGGAAGGCATGAATATTTAAAGCTAGAGATGTACTAATTATAATTTCTATGGCCATGTCTGATCTTTGATTTCTTTCACTGAAAGTCAGATGATAACAAATATGTAAATTTTCCATCTCTCCATTGCCATGCCTGCTTTGAGTACTTCATGGCTGCAGTGTTCTGGAGCCAATCCTGGCATCAGCTTGTGTAAGGTAGCAACATTTGAAAAGTACGTTTATTATAGAATAAAATGTGTTGTTCATTTCTTTTAAGTTCACTTTATTACACATATACATTTGTTATTTTTAACTTGCTTTGTTTTACTTAAGGTTGAGGTGTTTAAGTTCTTGAGTTATCCTCTAGCCAAGTTTGGAAAATTGAATTTTCATTTTTGAATGATAGACTTAAATGTCTACACCAGAGTTGCCTCCTCAGTAGTTACATTAATTAAAATCCTGCTGTTTTTGTGGCTTTTGAAATTATTTTTACTCATTTTCAAAGTAAACCTTTATTCTTCATGCACTGTATTTTCAGTGTTACACTCCCTTGTACAGCTGGGACACCCTTTAGGTATTTTGTTGTAATGGGCATTGAAAGCACACGTGACCAGAGTTAAGAGATTATATATTTCACATTGTGCAAATGGCTAATCTGTTTGAGTAAATTTTGCCTCAGACCCTCATTGTAGTTATATTTGCTTTATGTTGTTTTGTAAGCTACAATGAGACTGAAGGGAAAATGAAAACAAACAGAAGTAGACAAAATAATTAAGAGTGCTTCAAGTTGATCCACAACCCCCACGTCACATCCATTTACAGTGCTCATTATAAAACATCAACAAACATCAAACTTCTTATTGGAATTTACTTCATACAAAGTATAAGAAAATCCCTTAAGGAAACTCTGGGAGATGAATAATATTTTTAAAACACTTGAAAGGAAATAGACATGTACAAAATCTGCATTTAAATGCAGAACAGCATTAAAATTGTTTTGTTAAAAAAGGCACAGCAACAGTTTGCACTATCAGGGTGCATATATTAATATTTGAATTTACGTTTATGAAGTTTTTTCAGCCCAAGTGTGATTGTCTTTCAATGTTTGTTTTAA